>NC_034191.2:25207097-25507097 GCF_002021735.2 Oncorhynchus kisutch
GTGTAGAATCTGTTCAGGGCCCTGTTGGATCCAGACTAGGTACACTGGTACCGCTTGCATTGCAGTAGCAGAGACAAGAGACTATGGCTTGGGTCGCTGGAGTCTTTGACCATTTTTTGGGCCTTCCTCTCATACCGCCTTGTATAGAAGACCTGGATGGCAGGTAGCTCGGCCCCAGTGATGTACTGGGCTGTACTCGTCACCCTCTGTAGCGCCTTGCATTAGGATGCCTTCCAGTTGCTCTTAGCACGAGCTGATGCAGCCAGTCAAGAGGCTCTCAATGTCCTCCCGAGTGGTGCAGCGGTCTAAGGCACCACTGCAGCTTTGGGTTAGATACCAGCCGGCCATGACCGGGAGCCCCATGGGACGGCACACAATTGACGCAACGTCGTCCGGGTTAGGGGAGGACCTGGCCGGGGGATTTCCTTGCATCATCGTGCTCTAGTTACTCCTTGTGGCGGGCCGGGCGCCTGCAAGCTGACTCTGGTTGTCAGTTGGACGGTGTTTCCACCGACAGTGTGTCAAGAAGCAGTGTGGCTTGGCAGGTCATGTTTTGGAGGAGACATGGCTCTTGACCGTTGCCTCTCCCAAGTCCGTTGGGGAGTTGCAGCGATGAGACAAGATCGTAACTACCAATTGGATATCATGGAATTGGGGAGAAAAGGGGTGTAAAATAAATATATATGTATTTTTTAAATGCTCTCAATGGCACAGCTGTATAACATTTTGAGGGCCCATGACAAATCTTTTCAACCTCTTTAGGGGCAAGAGGCTGTGTGGGTTTGTGGGGACCATGTTAATTCCTTAGTGATGTGGACACCGACGAACTTGATTCTCTCGACCCACTCCACCACAGCCCCATCTATGTGGATGGGGTGTACTCACCCCTCCGTTTCCTGTATCCCACAATCAGCTCCTTTGTCTTGCTGACGTTAAAGAGAAGTTGTTGTCCTGGCACCACACAGCCAGGTCTCTGATCTCCTACCTATAGGCTGCTTCATTGTCATGGGGAATCAGTCCTACCACCATCGTGTCATCAGCAAACTTGATGATGGTATTGGAGTCATTTGCGGCCACGCAGTTGTGTGTGAACAGGGGTACTGGTGGGGACCAAGCACACATCCCTGAGGGGCCCCCGTGTTGATGGTCAGAGTGGTGAATGTGTTGCTGCCTACCCTCACCACCTGGGAGTGGTACGTCAGGAAGTCCAGGATCCAGTTGCAGCGGGAGGTGTTCAGCCGCATGGTCCTGATCTTGGTGATGAGCTTGGAGGGGACTATTGTGTCAATGAACAGCATTCTTAGATATGTATTCCTTTTGTCCAGGTGGGTGAGGGCAGTGTGGAGTGCAATAGAGATTGTGTCATCTGTGGATCTGTTGGAGCGGTATGTGAGTTGGAGTGGGTCCAGTGTGTCTGGGATGAAGGTGTTGATGTGTGCCATGTCCAGCCTTTCAAAGCATTTCATAGCTATAGATGGGAGTGCTACAGGGCGATAGTCATTTAGGCAGGTTATCTTGGCGTCTTTGAGCACGGGGACTATGGTAGTCTGCTTGAAACAACTTGGTATTACAGACCGGGTCAAGGATAGGTTTAAAAGTCAGTGAAGACACTTGTCAGCTGGTCAGGGCATGCTCTGAGTTTGCTGGTCTGAGGTCGTACAACGAGAAGCATCCAGATTAGTGTCCCGCTCCTTGAAAGCGGTAGCTCTTGCCTTTAGCTCAGTGCGGCTGTTGCCTATGGTACTGTATTCATTCTATAGCTAGAGGACTTCTGCTATATCCAGGAGTGATAAGCATAATTTTTTTGTCTTTATCTGTTGTGGTCTAATACTGTCTTTTTGCTAGCTAGGGCCACTATCTCCTTTAAGTGCTGTCTGTTTTCCCAGTGGCCTACTTGGTGTGTGAACTGCTGACTGCTCATAATTTGCAGATCGTTGTTGGCACATCAACCGGGTTCAATGGGCAGGGCAATTTGTGACTTGTTTTGGTAATCAGTGGCTGTATTAAGGGGAAGTGGTTTCATCTCTTTTCTGAGCTTCTCAGGCTCCATCTCAGTGTGCTTCATTCTATAGTTAGAGGAGTCCTGATATCTCCAGGATTGATAAGTATATATATTTTTTGTATTTATCTGTTGTGGTCTAGTACTGTCTTTTTTCTAGCTAGGGCCATCTCCTTTAAGTGCTGCCTGTTTTCTCAGTGGCCTACTTGGTGTGTGATATGCTAAAGCCACTTGGTTCTGCCTCTAACCCTAGGAAACTCTTTTCCACATTCTCCTCCCTCCTTAATGCTCCACCCTCTGTCCCTCCCTCCTCCCTCTCTGCAGATTACTTTGTCAACCACTTTGAAAAAACTATTGACGACATACGCTACACATTCACTCAGCCTATTGAGTCCACATGTCTCACTCACACAGAACTACCCTACACCTTGACCTCTTTCTCCCCTCTCTCTCCAGATAACATCCTGCGACTAGTGAGGACTGCAACAGCTAATGGGGATCCTAATAAAATACTCCCCCCAAAATACTCTCATGTCACCCCGCTCCTCTGCACACTCCACTGGCTTCCAGTTGAAGCTTGCATCCACTACAAGACCATGGTGCTTACCTATGGAACAGCACAAGGAACTGCCCCTCCCAACCTTCAGGCTATGCTCAAACCCTACACCCTAACCCGAGCACTCCGTTCTGCCACCTCGGGTCTCTTGGCCTTCCCACCCCTATGGGAGGGCAGCTCCTGCTCAGCCCAAGTCCAAGCTCTTCTCTGTCCTGGCACCCCAATGGTGGAACCAGCTTCCCCCTGAGGACAGCAGAGCCCTGTCCATCTTCCCGAAAACATATCAAACCTTACCTCTTCAAACAGTATCTTAAATAATCCTCTTCCTCACCACGACTCCTCACCCAAACATTTAACCAGCACTTGCAGTTGACACCCCCGCCCCACCCCACTCCCCCTTCTAGCTCTGACTCTACTGACAGCTACGTTATTGAGGAAAAATGTACTTTCTATGCCTGTGATATGTGGTTGTCCCTTAAGATGAATGCCCTAACTGTAAGTCGCTCTGGATAAGAGCGTCTGCTAAATGACAACAAAAAAAAGGGGGAAAAAGAAGGCTAATATATATAAGTACAGTCACTGTGGGCACAAAGTTGTTGATGCACTTATTAATGAAGTGACCGATGTGGTAAACTCCTCAATGTTATCGGATGAATCCTGATAACATGTGCTGTGCTAGCGAAACAGTCCTGTAGATTAGCATCCACTTCATCGGACCACTTCCGCATTGAGCATGTCACTGGTACTTCCTGTTTGAATATAGGCCTGTTTGTTATTGCAACTTTATTAACCAATCACCAGATGCAATTAAAACGTGTTTTTGCTGTCCCAAAGAAAGATGCATGGGGTTACAATTTGGGGTTCAAATCAAGTTGCACCATGGTGGCTCAAACCACAATATATTTATCAAAATGTGTTAATGTGTTAAAAATATCCAGCTTATTTTGGACGTTTCTGTGGATATAATCAAATAAGTTTATTCAAAGTGGTCCCTCACACATGAGACAAATATAGGCTCAGGCATATACCTTCATTTATTCAGTTTAGGGAGCAGATATTTGAGAAAATATGATTTTAAGGTGCAAACCTCTTAATGTCATGACGAAGAGAATGGTGCGCTAAAATAAACTATCCTACTGCTGACGAATTCCCATGCATGGAAATATCATGACAGTTTATATGCACTAGATGGAGACAACGTATAAACCCCAGTCAACAGTCCCACAAGGAGATTATATCAAAACATATTGAACAATGCATTGAAACAACTAAGATGGACAGTTTTATAACTACAGCCCCATAGCAGTGTGTCCACCAGGCTGAGATGAACACCTACTTGTAGAGATGAAAGCACCTATACAGTTGGTTGCTATACTTGTGTATTGGAAGGAGGTCTTATGCAGAGGAGAGTTGTTTTTCTATTTGTGAATGGCACCATTATATATGTGTGCCATTCATTAAAAAGTCAAGGACTGCAATCTTTTAGTACACAAAAGATATACAACACATAAGAAATGTGTAGGCATTTTGGACTTTTCAAATAACTAACTTAATATTTATTGTAATGTATTCAAACTAGAGATATTTGCCAGATACATTATTAGAGAAATAGTAAGCGGAGGAACCTTCCGCTGTAGAAATACTGTAGTTCCATTATTTGAAATGTGGGGCAATAATGAAAACATGCAGAAGGCCTACCTCAAGTTTGTACAATCATGACACAAATCTCTAGAATTTATTTACAACATGCCCTAACATGTCTACTAATTGGCTGCTCTGTTTGACTGCAAAATGTTACTTTCCTCTCACTCTGCCTCCCTCTCTCTCTCTCTCCCTCTCTCTCTCTCTCTCTCTCTCTCTCTCTCTCTCTCACTCTGCCTCCCTCTCTCTCTCTCTCTCTCTCTCTCTCTCTCTCTCTCTCTCTCTCTCCCTCTCTCTCTCACTCTGCCTCCCTCTCTCTCTCTCTCTCTCTCTCTCTCACTCTGCCTCCCTCTCTCTCTCTCTCCCTCTCTCTCTCTCTCCCTCTCTCTCTCACTCTGCCTCCCTCTCTCTCTCTCCCTCTCTCTCTCTCTCCCTCTCTCTCTCACTCTGCCTCCCTCTCTCTCTCTCTCCCTCTCTCTCTCTCTCCCTCTCTCTCTCACTCTGCCTCCCTCTCTCTCTCTCTCTCTCTCCCTCTCTCTCTCTCTCCCTCTCTCTCTCACTCTGCCTCCCTCTCTCTCTCTCCCTCTCTCTCTCTCCCTCTCTCTCTCACTCTGCCTCCCTCTCTCTCTCTCTCTCTCTCTCTCTCTCTCTCTCTCTCTCTCTCTCCCTCTCTCTCTCTCTCTCTCTCTCACTCTGCCTCCCTCTCTCTCTCTCTCTCTCTCTCACTCTCTCTCTCTCTCTCTCTCTCTCTCACTCTGCCTCTCTCTCTCTCTCTCTCACTCTGCCTCTCTCTCTCGCTCTCTCTCTCTCTCTCTCTCACTATGTTTGAGTTCTTCCTATTTAAATAGCTTTGAAAACAGAAATGTTAGTAGGCCTAGTTAGGGCAGGAGTAGAATTATGATTTTTGTGAAACACTGAAGGCTAGGCCTATTGGGACGCTATTTGTTAAAATTAGCATTAGGCCTTCATATATTATATTGTAAGGGTTTATAGGTTGTTAATAATTGCATACATTATTTACAGGTCAATTGTAAATGATTAAATGGTATTATTGGTCAATGTAGTTGCTCTAACAATTTAGGCTTAAGCCACAACGTCTATAAACTCTTCTAAACTCTTTATAAGGGGGCGGCAGGGTAGCCTAGTGGACTAGTAACCGGAAGGTTGCAGGTTCAAACCCCGGCACTGACATGGTACAAATCTGTCGTTCTGCCCCTGAACAGGCAGTTAACCCACTGTTCCTAGGCTGTCATTGAAAATAAGAATTTGTTCATAACTGACTTGCCTAGTTAAAAATAAGCTGGTTATAAACCCTTTATAAACTCCAAACATAAAGGGTAGCTACTGCAGCCTATCTTATCCAAATTGACCACCATAAAGTAGAGACAGTTTGCTTGCTCTCAGCCTCTTTCAGATTGTTAACTTTGTGGCTGGTTTCCTCTCTAAAAGCTGCAGACAGTCGGCCCGACCAATCCCAGAACAGCAGAGTGACGTCATGGCATCTGCAGCTCATTGAGATGAAAGGGAATGTTGAGGGCTGTGCTCAACTTCAAACCCAAGCTTGGCATCAAACAGCGAGCCCTCAGATAAACCAAACAAACAGACCGGGGATCGCACAGAGGGAGGCGGCCCTGGAAGTGGAATAACAACACAACCAGATCTCGACGCCTTGCACTTTACAAACTCTTTGCATTTCCACTTTAATGATCCCTCTGTCTTGCATGCAATTGTATCGAATTGTGAGGTTATTGTCATGCGATCATAATGACCTGTTTGTAGCTCTAGTGTCCGCCCTGTGATTGCGCTTTGATGTAGGCCTAGAGGCCGATCAGAGATCAGATTACATGTTTTAGATCGCAGCCATCCCCTGCCTTTGATCTCCACGCTGATTTTGTCTTCAATCCGGGGATTCCTCTGGACTGGAGCAGCGCAGCCGGGCAGAGAGCACATCGCATGGCTGGAATGGTCTGGAGCCCTATGCAGAACGCATAGGAGTGGATATCTGTCTCAAACTACAGCCAAGGAAGGGATAACTAAAGGAAGGGATAACTAAAGAACCGATCAGACTACAGCAGCACATACCAGGTAAAGCGTACAGAGGGCTGCAGTTGTTTTGTAGCCTATATGATTTTGAGACATTCAACAAACTGAAACTATTAACATAAATGTTTTGACTTTTGATAAGATAATTCTGTCATAGCCCTGGCCGGTTTTGACGCATGACATCGCATCATTGTCCTCGCTGAATATATAAACTATCTCATCAAAAACATTGTTACAATGTTCCACAATAGTTGTTACAAAACCGGTATGTTGTGATTGGTCACTATGTCTACCTGTTTGTGGGAAAGTGGCTGAGAACAAATATGTACCTACTCATGATTATTGTACTAATTTTCACTGGCCATACATTGGTCTTTTTGACACCAATACAAGGTTCCACAATATTCCTTTATGTTTTTTGTTGTTGTTGAACAGAGTAGAAATTCTCATCTTCATTCTATATCTCTCTCTTTTCCAGACTCATTCCACAGTAGCCCCTCAAAATGGCCTGGATGTTTGGTCAAACCTGGTTACTTCTACTGACATTTCATGTAATATACTCATCTCTGGTAAGTGTTCTGCATTGAATTTACCCAACTAGTGTGATATCAGGCTTTTGACAGGCCATTTATAGTCTGATCTGTGATCTGTAATGTCCAGGTATAATAGCCTTTGTAACAGTCTCCATTCTAAGTTAGTGTTGTCAGATCTGGCAGGACATCAATGTGTGGACGGACAGATATAGTAGTCTCCATAGTTTGAGGAGTAAAAGCCAGTGGGTGAAATAGTGGCACTATTGTAGGGGGATTACGCCCGCGCTGGACTCGGTTCACATTATCTCTTACTGATGAAAGGCGTGATGAAACGCAGGAATCCCTAGCTGCTCAGTATCAAATGATTATTCCCTCTCAGGTTCCTGTAACGGCGGAGGAGGAGACCAGTGAATGCAGAGAACAGGAGTACAAGGATCAGCTTGGGAACTGTAAACCCTGCAAGCAGTGCGACGCGGGACAGGAGCTATCAAAGGTCTGAAGCCTAGTAATATACCCTATATAGACAGTAAAACTTAGACATCAACATATTATGTTCTTCTTAAGAGTGCCCTTAAATGTACTGCACTTTACATACAGACTTAAAAAATATGTAGGAAATGTAGTCCAGATGATTACACCTCAGTTGAACAAGTTTATAGCATGTTTCATCACAGTTGAAAGGAAACCTTGATCTATAAAAATGAAAAAGAGTGAAACCATGATAAAACTGGATACTAACAGATCACTTAAATCATGTTGGAACTTCATAAACCTGAATAACCTCTGGATAAGATATACACTTGGTAAAAAATTTAAAAAAGATCTTTTTTGGGAAAGACCTGCGTTCATCAATAGAATGGATTCCAGTGTTTAGAATAGTGAATATTATCCAGGGGACTGAGGTTATTTATGACTTCCTCTGTTTCATGGAGAAAAGGGCCAAATGACTTTTGTAGAACACCAACCGCTCTTTAATCAGTCACACCCATACTTCGACCCTCTGTTGCTGAATGGATTCCATTGTTTTTCCCCAAGTTCCCTGTCCAAGTTATTGTCTCCATTGTTTGAAGGAAACCATGCATAAACTTGCTGTACAGTGAGAGGGGAATGCCTTTAATCACTATTCTTGCCAAAGACATGGTGCTCTGTGTGGGCTGTGTAGAAACGGGTTGGGAGGCCATAAGCAAGTTAGTTTAGCAATGCTTTTCCTCCTACCACTTCAACATGTGCTCTGCTAAGCACAGGTAAAAAACCTTCCATCTTATACTAAATTGCCCTCTCGTATCATCTGTTGCACACATACATTTCTACCAAGTTGCCTTTTATCTTGTTACACACAGACATGCAGTCAGTGGTGGTACGCTTCAGTGGGCCCCATGTTTCTCTGCCAGTTCAACAGTCATGAATGCTAGACACCCTGGGGGTCCTGGTTAATAATTGGCTGCCTCATTCATTCTAAGTGGTAGCGGGAAGCCATCTCACAGTGGAGGGAGGCTCTAATAATGCTGTGTGGCTGCCATAGAGACATATGGAATGTGATTATACCATCTTCTGGATGTCTGCCTGTATTGTTGTAAAGTAACATCACAAACATCAATTAGGTCTTCGTTCAGGGAACCACCAAAGCATCAGGGAAGTATTTTATTAAAATGATCTGATATTTGTCATTTTCATCAACATAACATAACTTAATAGCTAGCAAGGGTTGCTTTGTTTTTTGTCCTCATATCAAACATACATACTGTTAAGAACTACATTCTGTAAATTCAGCCACCAGTGGTTTCAAATGACCGAGATAGCTAATATACCATTCACTCTGACCCAAGTGGTCTCAACAACAATCTTGATTAATGTTTTGACCAGGGATGGTATTTAACAAGCTTCCTGGCCTTGAGGGTCAGATTGTTGCGAGCTCTTCTGAGAATCACACAACTCTGGTTTCTTTCTATTAAATCCTCGAAAAATACAGAAGTCCTCGCCTTGTCTTTCATCCAGCATTTCGTCACATTTGCGCAAATATACGATTCCAAACCATATATACATACAGTACACACAGTACATACAGTACACATAGTACATACAGTACACATAGGAGTGACTGCCCCACGTATAGTGCATGCAAGTTGGGAACTGCATTAAGCCACTGGCAAAGAGGCAACATGTCTTTGATTTGTAGACACTAGACATTGAAAGAGTGTGGCAGTGTGTGGAGAACATTAGATGGCATTATGTGATTCCTGGCTGCATCCAAAGATGGGATACCTTGACAGCATCTTTATTGTAAAAAAAAAAGAAGGTGTTTCCATCCAATTACCAGAGACAAAGGACTGAATTAGATCATTCCGGGATGTTACAGCTCTGCCTGGGTGGAGAGGGGACAAGTTGGCTGAGTGCTCCTTTTGTTCTGTGCCCTGGCCTGTGTACATGGCAGCCCCATCTACTGCCATGCAGTGCCACATGAACAGTGTGCCAGCGCCCAGCTTTGTGGGGATCAATCCTCTTAAGACCCCTTCATCTGGAAGTTGGACGACGCTCCTCTGTCCAAAACCACTCTAAACAGCTCTGCTCTGACTGCTTTGCAGCAGCTAGCCTTCCATGGCGTGCACTAGGAGAAACCCAGGCTCCAGGGTTCACCATCCTCCATGAATCAAAATTTTAACTTTATTTCCTTCTCTCCGTTGTCATCATCTCCCTTCCCTCTTTCTGTCTCACTCTGTCTCTCATCTTTCCACTGTTCCCTGCTCTGCTGGTGTGAAGGTCCTTATATGGAGATCACACAACAACAGCTGCAGTCCTGTCATAGCCTTCCTCCGGCCAGAGCCAAGGTCCAATGTCGTCTTATATGTGTTTAGCTGAAATGGCTAAATTCCTCTGTCTTCTGCCCCGACTCTGTGGGGCCATCACGGGATCCCATCTTTGCCTCACTTTTTAACATTTTCTTAGCCAGTCTGCCCACATTCTGGTGCGACTGCATGCCCAGGCGGTGAAACGTGACAAGGTCAAGGAGAGAAGTGCCCTGTTTGAATCTCACCTTCACGTTAATGATATATGAGCCCCCCCTCCATCAGTCAGCCTGGTCTGGGAATGCAGTATGGCAACAGTGGTTTAATAGTGGACGGGGGCAGCTGCTGCAGATAACACAATGACTGATGTCATTCCAGCACAGTCCTTTTACTTGGCGTGGGATGCGATGATCAGCAGGAATGTAAATGTTCCTATGACCACAGGAAAACAAGTTTGCCAGCCTCTGTGTGCCAAATAAATACTATATAACATTGAATAGGGATTGCATTAACATTAGACTTACTACATACACCCCATTATACATTTTTGGTCAAAACAGAATAGGCTATATTCTCTTGTCCCCATTTTATGAGGTGTACCCATTAATCCAATAGTAAACAGATATACTCATGTTATATAGATAATATATACAGGGTGATAATACTGTATATCTAATATGGGTCCAGTAATATTTTCCATCTTAGATTCGCTATAGAGGTTTAAGTATGACTGAGCTGATTCCATATTAGATCACTCATTCATTAATAGATGCTGTGCTTTTTAAGTGCAGTACCCATTGTAGGACCAGGAGAGGTATTCAACTTCTTAATCTTGTGCACCTCTCCATAATCCCTGCCCCATATCTAACTGAAGCGTTGCCTACATACACTGGCCTCTCAATCACCAGGACACTCACTGAGTTGTTCCAGAAAGAACCAGTCATACATAAACCCAGCAATATACTTCCAATAATACAACAGTGGTTGTCCCCGAGGGCCTTTATCTTTGAAATACCCGGCCATTCTGGATCCTGTTGCGGAAGGTCATGCATTGATTCTGAGAGTCAGGGAGATTATTGCCAGTGTAAGATGTTACCTTATGATCTTGGAAGCCAAGATCATTCTTTAATTCTAGACACCCTGGTTATCCTCCACATACAACACCCATTCTGCCAGACACATTCTGTTAAAGATCCCCAAAGAACTCACTCGCTCCTCTTTTCAGTTCGCTGCAGCTAGCGACTGGAACGAGCTGAAACCAATACTCATACTGGACAGTTTTATCTCATTCTCTTCATTCAAAGACTCAATCATGGACACTCTTACTGACAGTTGTGGATGCTTTGTGTGATGTATTGTTGTCTCTACCTTCTTTGTGCTGTTAACTGTGCCCAATAATATTTGTACTGTGTTTTGTGTTGCTACCATGTTGTGTTGCTACCATGTTGTGTTGAAACCATGCTGTGTTGTCATGTGTTGCTGCTTTGCTTTGTTGTTGTCTTAGGTCTCTCTTTATGTAGTGTTGTGTTGTCTCTCTTGTTGTGATGTGTGTTTTGTCCTATATTTATGTTGTATTTTTGATTAGATTTTTAATCCCGTCCCCCGTCCCCCGCAGGATGCCTTTTGCCTTTTGGTAGGCCGTCATTGTAAATAAGAATTTGTTCTTAACTGACTTGCCTGGTTAAATAAAGGTTCAATAAAAAGAAATAATTCAGAGCCTTTTTCCAGCTGCCCCCAGCCCCACCTCTCACCCAGAGGGTTTCTCCTGTTAATCCCTCCAGGAATGTGGCTTTGGTTATGGAGAGGATGCCCGGTGTGTGCCCTGCAGAAGCAGCCGCTTCAAAGAAGATAGGAGCCTGCAGAAGTGCAAGCCCTGCCTGGACTGTGGCCTGAACAACCGCTTCCAGAAGGGCAACTGTTCCACCACCAGAAATGCTGTGTGCGGAGACTGTCTGCCCGGGTGAGGGAGGGGCTTAATCACTTACAACAACTACTCTACTTCTACTACCAGTGTACTACTACTCAGTTACTACAGATAAATGGTCAAAGTATTGGTTCGTTACTGCACACAATCAATTAAACATATTTCATAATAATCCAATGCTATGTTGTGTTTAACAGGTTTTACAGGAAAACTAAGCTGAGCGGATTCCAAGATATGGAGTGCATACCATGTGGGGACCCTCCACCTCCATATGAACCACACTGTGAGGACTTACTTTCTCTTCCTTTACTGGAAGTTGTGTAACATCAGAAAAACCTCTGAGTAAAAGTTCTCATTAAGTTGAACCATTCACATCAGGCCAAGGAATGTAGCCAGTGAAATTACAGGCAAAATAAGGAATATCCGTAGCTTGAATGAGAAGTTGAGAACATCATTAATTAAAACTATTGAACTCCAGGCTAAAAGTACAGCCAATACCCCAAAAACATGTCAGGCCATAATGCCATAACAAAGCACATACCTTCATCTAAAACATGCCAGCACAAGGCCCTTAGAGTAATCAGAACCACAACCCCAATGGGTGGAGAAAATCACTGTTCATTCAGTAAATTCTCATTGAGCCAGCCAACTATGCCCAAATAAATGCTTAGTTTTACAAGTAGGCCCATAAATGTTGAAATGGATACTGCTAGCATAACAGTCGGTCTTGCCAGAACTGGATTATTTTAGCTGCGACAATAAGACCCACTATCATCGCTCCATTCTCAGGGACTGCGGAAAACCTCTTATCTTAAGTAAAAGCATCTCCATCCACATATTTCAAGACAAAAAGGAGCTTCAATGTTTCTAAATAATAGTGTGGAAATGATTGCATTACATCATGCTTCTTTAGTTAGGTCTTGAATGAAATAAGAGAGTGTAGTGTCACATCATGTACAGTAAAATTCTTAAACTTTGTCGTGTAATTTGCTAGTATGTATCCACGGAGGTCTATTAAGCATTTCATAAAGGGTTTTTTGTTCACAAAGCAGCGGATTGAATTCCAGTAGGACACTACTACATCTCATTAGCCACCTTTTTCCAGCCATTACCAGTGATTAAGTATAACCTTATGATTTTCGGCACTCACACAGAGAGAGTGGGCTAGCTAACTTATACCTTTGGTAAATGAGTGTGACTTCCTGATGCTTGTGGAGGCCGCAGCTGTTCCTTGAGAAGGTTTGGCAGCGTGTGTGTATCCAGCTAGGTCTAGCACCCCTCTGTTAGATAAATGAAAACGTCTCCAGGATATCAGACAACTTGAACTCACAAACTGAGTTTACATTTGCTCTTTCTGGCGATGGAAAAAAAAATCTACTTACATTTAGTATGTAAATCTGTGTCACACCCTCAGAATGAGCTTGTTTTACTACCATTTTTGGATAGGACAATAAATATTTATTTTCAAGCAATAACTGTAAAACATGCAGTATTTGTCTAGATAGGATCTACATATGACTTGACCATATGAAATCACCCTGAACATGGGCCTTGGGACATCTAAGTTATGCATGTCTGTATGTTTGGCTGGCTGTCTGGCTTGCCATTTTGAATGCAGAAGCCCATGAATCAAAATGGCCATTGTCTCCCAGAGAGAGCAGAGCTGGTAGTTACTACAGGGAGTCTTCCAAATGTTTGAAAGCCTTGATCTCTCTTCCTCTAGTGTTATCTTGTGTAGGGTGGTGAAAACTTAAAGGGCAGATCATTATAATAGGCTACACTGGCTCGGGGCGAAGCTGCAGCTGTGCAGGGAGGCCGCTTTTGGAGGAGGCCGTAAATCTTAACGCACTTCAGTCTCCTGGACAGTTTCTGGGGCAGAGTAAAAATTAGATTGTGTTTTATGGGTTCCTTCAGTTGCTTTAATATATTTCATCTGCAGGAGTTTCTTCTGTTCACGGTAGAGCTGGAAAAGTTGTCTGGAGAGGCCGACCGTAGCACCCCCCAATCCCCAGCTCCAGAACCGTTTCGCCATTTTTACTCATTCCAAACAGATTTACGCCAAGGTCATATGGGAATTTAGTCCGTTTTTTCTATTACCAAACCAATAATCATTGCTTCTTATTTAAGATGGAAGCTTAACAGTTCAGAGAAATATTTTTAGACACTTGTATCTCAAACCAGGATTTCACAGCATACACAAAAGGAAGTCAGTCCAATTTTGATTGAAGCAAAATGCAGACTCTTATCACCTCTTCATGCAACTGTAATACTTTTCCTAGAGATAGGGCCTGTGGTCAGGGCTACTCAAGACCCGAAAACTCATGACCCGACTAATATCCATCCTCATTTCTCTCAACTTGTTACATTCAGACAACTTTATCTCAGTATTTAATTTCTTCTACTTCTACTTTCCTAACTTCAAAGGTCCGTGTCATGTCTCCTGACCACTGACTGTAAAAAAAAAAGTAGTGTTAGCAGCATGCACAGAGTTATCTAGATTGAGTTGAAAACCAACACAAGACAAATGAGTGCGGTCAACCCTTAAAATCACTCAAGAGCCAATCAGGACTCCCGAGTGGCGCAGCGGTCTAAGGCACTGCCTCTCGGTGCAAGAGGCGTCATTATTGGCCCAGCGTTGTCTGCGATTGTCCGGGGTAGGCCGTCATTGTAAATAAGAATTTGTTCTTAACTGACTTGCCTATATAAAGGTAAAATAAAAAATTAAGAATTGACATGAGTAAAGTGTTTATGCTCAGAGCAGCAAAGCGCCTCACCACTGCCGTAATCTAGTATCCATGTAAATGTACAAACCCACAACCCCATGGCAATGCTAGTTTGTTTTTCTTGCAACACTAAAAGGGGTGTTGGGTGTATTTATGATAGGAAAGTCTGTTTAGTCAAAAATGCAAACTCTTGGTTGTGGAGGGCTCATACCTCTTTGGCAATGGGAAGTCATTCCAGTTTCACAGGTGATGAATGTGGATGGGGTCACCATTAGTTTTCAGAAGGGGCCATTCATACTTCCCACTGGGCAAAAACTGGTTAAATCAATGTTGTTTCCACATCATTTCAACCAAACAATTCACATGATGATGTTGAATCAATGTGGAAAACTGGTAGGATTTGAACAAAGTAATCAACATAAGAGAATTTCTGATTTCTTAACCTAAATCTAATGACAAGGTGAATTTTTTTGTTGATTTCAAATTGAATTCACGTTAGTTGACTACTCAATCAAATGTAAATCAAAACTAGACATTGAACTAGACGTCTGTGCCAGTGGGTTGGTGGTTCCCCGTCTCTTTGTGGCCTGTCATACACAAGGCCATGCATGGCTTTAAGTTTGGCATTCCCAAAAGTCAACAGGGAGAGAGGAGAGCATGTATCAAAACAAGCAGTTTATTGGCAGAGTGCGGTGGGTTGATACGATCGGCAGGTGAGGTCTCCTCAATGGGTCAGCCTTAATCTGTGTTTGCTGCAGCTGTCTGGGAGTGATAAGAGCTGCCACTGGGCTGGGGGTGTGGGGGAGACAGCTGTCTGGGAGTGATAAGAGCTGCCACTGGGCTGGGGGTGTGGGGGAGACAGCTGGCTGCGGAGGGGAGTGGGAGGGCTGGCTGGATCAGACGGCCATGACATGGGGTTTCCACAACTGTACAGTGGAAGAAAAAGTCTTAGAGGTTTTCTGCACCATGGTGAGAAAAGGATGTACCTTGCTTGGTTAAGCATGGGTGTAGGTGTTCAGTCAAAATCTTTCAGCAAGTAATTTTGGGTTACTTTGATAGAGGACTTTCCAAAAGATGGATAGGAAGGACATTCAAAGATTTTCTTTAAAGTTGTTTGATTTAGTGGAGAATGTTACCGTATCCTCACAAAATCATCTCAATATATATCAAGTTATATTCCACTATATAAACTGTCTAGTGTAATTTATGTATTTGCCTTGATCTGAGCAGTGCACTCCTGTCAAAATTGTTTTGAAGACCTATCTCTCCTGAAACGTCCTAATCTTGTTTTAATAAGCCATTATCACCTGTTTGTTTACAATATATATTTAAATGCTTATTTATTTTGCCACCGGGTCAAACTGAAATTTTAAGCTTCACCGGCAGTTTGGGATTTTTTTCTTCCTCAGATGGAATGTACAAATACCCTTATCCCCTATCCTCTATCCCGCTGGAATATAAATCCTTTTCCAAGGCTAAAGTAATGTTTACATTGCATAACAAAGCTCTTGAATTTGAAAAGACCAAACCCACTTTGTTTTATGATTAATGTACTAAAAAGCAAACAGTGATTGAAGGGGCCTATTGAAAAATATTTTTCAAACAAAAAATATATTAAACAGATCTCACATAATCACTATTTTCTCTATAGGGGGCGGGTAGCCAGTCACTTTGTCATAGTAGGTGTAGTATTACTTTAGGAATTTTGCTCTCTATGTAAACCTACACATCAACTATGCACAGCTCTTGACTCACTTTAAATTCTATAAGAATGTAATTGTGATGAGGGTAAGTAATATTGACCAAAAATTTTAATCACAGATAATACAATCATACTTCTGTTGCTTTTTAAAATAATATCAGTGGACTTATTGCACATGTTTGCCTTGTGACTAGACATCCGTCATGTACGAAATTATTCCTCAACAAAGTTTGTTTGCTTTGTTGAGGAATTAAGCAGATAGTTATATCCGATATCCGAATCATTACAATGACATTTTAGTCATTGAACCTTCATTTAGCATAAGGAGATTGTGTCTAATTTGTTATGACATCTAGCACATTAAGCCCTGATGTTCCATATCCGTGGGAAAGTGTTTAATGAGAAGCTGTCCTCAAGGCCAGGTCCCTTAATGTGAGAGTGTGTGAACAGTTTGGCGGTGGGGATCCTAGACAATGGCAGCAGTTGCAGTCATGGGATAAACACACACACACACACACCAGGCTTGTTTCAAACGTCTGGCCAGACTACACATAATGATGGGGCTGTGTGACTGGCATGAGAGGGCCTTGGGGTGGGGGGATGACTGACGGCAATAACTCATCCTCCGGAGGGGGGGGGGGGATTTACTCCAGACATTCTCCTTTGAGCCTGTCTCCTTGGAGGACTCAGTGGGTCAAAGACAGCTACTACATGCCAGTAATAAACATAAACCTAGAATGGACACAATTCAGGTGTAGAAAAATACTTGTTTACAATATGGCCAGATAGTACTACCAAGGTCAGACAAAGACATGACACAGTCGACTCTAAAATATAGTCGTTCTAAAACTATACAATTGAAATGTTTTATTTAATTGAACGTTTTACAAATTCTACTGTAATTTCCGATGTTATTATGTCAGAAGAACTGCAGTGGTGACGTTTGATGCTCATATTGACCTTCTCTCTCTCCCCGTCTCTATCTCTGCCCCTGCAGGCAGCGGGCGGGTGAACCTGGTTCCCATCCCCCCGGTGGTGACCAGCCCTCGGGACATGGCTCTGGCAGCAGTCATCTGCAGCGCTCTGGCCACCGTGCTGCTGGCCCTGCTCATCCTCTGTGTCATCTACTTCAAGAGACAGCTGCTGGAGAAGAAGCCCAGCGGTAAGTGACCAACTTGAATTTGAAAGAAGTCATTACAATGGTGTGGAAATCTCAGTGTAGCATTCGGACCAACAGGTGGCTTTGCTATTTAAATATAGCAGCTGCTATCTTGCACTTGTTTGGGGTCTCCATTATGAAAGTGTATTTTTGCTTCAGCATCTCTAAGGTCCCAGGATGGTCCGTACAGTGGAGCAGAGTTGTCCTGCCTGGACCGACGGAAGCTCCATGACTTCCCTCAGCGCCCATGCTGCCAATGTCACCATGGGCCAGGCCACACCTGTGGTAGGTCCAATTACTGGTGGGCTTCTACAAGCACATCAAGTGGTATGGAGTCTTTGACTTTATCACTATGGTACTGGCATTACTGTATGCTGAGGCTTCTTGGCCAGGTCATCCATGCGTTCTAATGGTTGGTGGTCGGTCACACGGTTATTCCTGTGTGATTTCCAGGCCCAGTGCACTTGATCCCCTCCCTGTGCTGTGATGAAATCTGCAGTCTGGGCCGGAGCAGAGACACCAGCCCCTTCCAGTCCCAGATCAGCCTCAACGAGGGGTGAGGACCATGACACAACACCACTCGCCTCCACTCAAAACCATCAACCAACATTAATTAACCACCAATCAACATCACTTAACATTGTTCAACACAATTCATCAACAAAAATCACCATCTATTTTAGTACATGGATGCCCAGATATGACAGTCAGAAGAACAGGTAACAAGCACAGCAACTGATATTGTTTGACATCATGTCTCCTGGAATCCCAGAAAGACCTAGAAGTGTAGACAGACAGACAGACAGACAGACAGACAGACAGACAGACAGACAGACAGACAGACAGACAGACAGACAGACAGACAGACAGACAGACAGACAGACAGACAGACAGACAGACAGACAGACAGACAGACAGACAGACAGACAGACAGACAGACAGACAGACAAGACAGACAGACAGACAGACAGACAGACAGACAGACAGACAGACAGACAGACAGACAGACAGACAGAACAGACAGACAGACAGACAGACAGACAGACAGACAGACAGACAGACAGACAGACAGACAGACAGACAGACAGACAGACAGACAGACAGACAGACAGACAGACAGACAGACAGACAGACAGACAGACAGACAGACAGACAGACAGACAGACAGACAGACAGACAGACAGACAGACAGACAGACAGACAGACAGACAGACAGACAGACAGACAGACAGACAGACAGACAGACAGACAGACAGACAGACAGACAGACAGACAGACAGACAGACAGACAGACAGACAGACAGACAGACAGACAGACAGACAGACAGACAGACAGACAGACAGACAGACAGACAGACAGACAGACAGACAGACAGACAGACAGACAGACAGACAGACAGACAGACAGACAGACAGACAGACAGACAGACAGACAGACAGACAGACAGACAGACAGACAGACAGACAGACAGACAGGGACAGACAGACAGACAGACAGACAGACAGACAGACAGACAGACAGACAAGACAGACAGACAGACAGACAGACAGACAGACAGACAGACAGACAGACAGACAGACAGACAGACAGACAGACAGAAGACAGACAGACAGACAGACAGGACAGACAGACAGACAGACAGACAGACAGACAGACAGACAGACAGACAGGACAGACAGACAGACAGACAGACAGACAGACAGACAGACAGACAGACAGACAGGACAGACCGACAGACAGACAGACAGACAGACAGACAGACAGACAGACAGACAGACAGACAGACAGACAGACAGACAGACAGACAGACAGACAGACAGACAGACAGACAGACAGGACAGACAGACAGACAGGACAGACAGACAGACAGACAGACAGACAGACAGACAGACAGACAGACAGACAGACAGACAGACAGACAGACAGACAGACAGACAGACAGACAGACAGAAGACAGACAGACAGACAGACAGACAGACAGACAGACAGACAGACAGACAGACAGACAGACAGACAGACAGACAGACAGACAGACAGAACAGACAGACAGACAGACAGACAGACAGACAGACAGACAGACAGACAGACAGACAGACAGACAGACAGGACAGACAGACAGACAGACAGACAGACAGACAGAACAGACAGACAGACAGACAGACAGATAACCATTGCTGTGGTGGATAATGTTTGCAAAACCAAACAGCATTCCTTTACACACCTCTGGTTCAGAACAGGAAGAGAAACACAGACAAGGCCAACAACAGTCTTGTTATGGTGTTAACTTTGGGTCTGTTTGGGAGATTACTGTCAGAGAAGTGCCTCCCTGGGACTGTGGTTGGATCATTATTGCTAGGAATGGGAGAGATTTATGCTGCTGACACAGCCTCCATTTTCCCCTACAGATGCAGCATAAACCCTTGTGAGGAGAACGTCCTGGCCTATCTGAAAGCCCATCCAGAGCCCTGCATCTCCAGAGAGGCTGGCGAGACATGGCCACTCATGCAGAACCCCGACTGTGTCGAGAGCTTGGGATCGCCCCGCTGCAACCCAGAACCCACAGAGAGGTGCGAGGAGGGCGAGGAGAAAGAGGAAGAGGGGTGCACGTTAAGTGAGGACACACAGGAGAAACCAACTGATCAGAGCCAGGAGAAGACTGGTTCCTTGACAGAGGTCCTCCTTCCAAAGCAGCAGCCATCTTCACTGGAAGGTCAGTGGTGTCTTGCTGTACTGTATGACCTTTAATGCAGACACAGACAGAATGGTCCTCTGTGTACATACAGTTTGAAATTGAGCGATGCTTGGTATATAACATACTTAAAATGCTCACTTACAGTAGGGTAAGCTTTCCCAGTAATTATACATGAGCCAAGCCAATGAGCGATTAACAAACTCAGTAACATACTATTCTTCACTGTGTTAAGAAAAGAGGAAAGAATGCAAGTGCAAACACTATTAAGCTCAGGAAACTAAAGGCCTTAGGTAAACTATGCCATGAAAGGAATGTGCTGTAAAGAAACATCACTGCTTCTCCTTCCCCTCAAAAACTATTTAGAATTCTTCTGCATAGCAGGTTCCCACCGGATTAATATGAAATGGAACTGATAAGAAATGGTCCATTAAAACAGATACACGCTATTTATGGAAAAAGCTTCAGTGTATCTGCCAAATGGAGCTTCAGAACCAGAGCAGACTGCCTGAACTGATGGAATCCAGTGAGTGGGAATGAGCTCAGAGCAGAGCAGCAGAAGCCCCAGCAAAGCAGTCATGTAGAAACTTACAACACAGAGGCTACAACACAGAGGCGTCAGGACAGAGAAGACATTCTGTGTCCTAACAGCCTAGTTCAAACACACACACACACACTTATTTTACCATAACTGTTGCACACCCTTTGATCGGCAGGGACAGTGGTGTCCATGGAAACTGGAAGCAAAGATAGGGCCAGGCCGCAATCCTAGCCAAGCTTTCTGATGATATTGTTTTAACTGACTCGGTCCCTGCCTGGCCTGTGTTAGGTAGATAGATTACTAATGACCGTGTGTGCTTTTCTCCACTCTTTCTTTTTCCAGGATGACATGGATTTAGTTGGCTCGCGTTCCACCCTTGAACCACCCTGGACCGGAAAACAGTCCAGAATGATCCTGTTTCAGATTACATTAGCCCACACACCAATTTCAAAATAGTGTGTGGCACACAATCTCTTTCAAGCGGCTTGTGACCCACGGCCTTCCGTCACGCATCTGAAGCGACTATGTAAATAAATGCAAACAAAAGCACTTCACTGTAAAATAAAGCACAAGAGCAGAGACTGAAAAGAAATCTATGCACAACGCGATGTTGCCGGGCCAGAGGCTGATATAATGAAGTTCAAATGATGACAAAATGACTGTTGACTGGTACAAAGTAAATAGAAGCCATCCCCTTTGTTTCTGATGTCTGCTTAAGAATGTCTTACATCTACTTATGTAGGTGACTAGCAGCAACAGTATCACAGATCTGGCAGTGTGACTATTGGTGTGTCTTAATAACTGACAACGTCTCCTTAAAGGGCCTAAGAGAAGCACGTCAAAACGGACGTCTGTGATTTCTGGTGCACATTGAAGACAGTCTAGATAATACTGAATAAGACCTTTTAAGGATTGGACCCTTTTTTTCCCAAATTTTGCCTAAATTGACAGACCCAAATCTAACTGCCTGTAGCTCAGGCCCTGAAGCAAGGATATGCATTTTCTTGGTACCATTTGAAAGGAAACACTTTGGAGTTTGTGGAAATGTGAAAGGATTGTAGGAGAATATAACACATTAGATCTGGTAAAAGATAATACAAAGACAAAACCAACTTTTTTTTGTACCATCATCTTTGAAATGCAGAGAAAGGCTAAATTATTATTCCAGCCTGGGTGCAATTTAGATTTAGGCCACTAGATGGCAGCAGTGTACCGGGCAAAGTTTTTGTACTGATCCAATGAACCATTGCATTTCTGTTCAAAATGTTGTATCAAGACTGTCCAAATGTGCCTAATTAGTTTATTAATAACTTTTCATGTTTAATACTGTGCACTCTCCTCAAACAATAGCATGGTATTCTTCCACTGTAATAGCTACTGTAAATTGGACAGTGCAGTTAGATTAACAAGAACTTAAGCTTTCTGCCAATATCAGATATGTCTATGTCCATTGTTCTTGTTACTTACAACCTTATGCTAATCGCATTAGCCTACGTTAGCTCAACTGTCCCGCAGGGGACCCACCGATCCTGAAGAACAATGAGGAATGTTTGTGTGTGATATCAAATTGGTTGTAGATCTTGTAAAATAGAAAATAGGTCAATATTTTTGTAACGTAGACATGACTGACTAGTGGCAAATATGCCTGTTTTTTTCAGTTGCAGTATTGGTGGTTGTGCATAATTTTTTTATACACTTCCACAATTACATTTAATTTGATATAATTGTCCATATTTGTAAATAAACCACTTCAACAAGACAAACTATGCGATCTTGATTGTTGTTCAAATATCTCTAGTGAATAGCACTGAAATGGCCCATCTTAAATCCTACACCAAGGACCTCAGACAACCTGCAATCATCACTACATCACACATACTACATTCACTTCAATATACAGTGGGGTCTCTTTCTGAAACTCAACATATTACTTCCCCCAAAATAATATGATTGGATTTGGTTCAGAACAAGATACATACAAGTGATGAAAATAAAGCTTCCATTAGCGATTTCATATTTAGGACATTATTCATGGCTCTGTGCGATGTACAGTAGGCCCTCATGTGGTTACAGCTACCCAGCTCGCTCCTTTTGATAGCATGTTCACACCTTGATTAACCATCTGAAGTAAGTCCCACCTCTCCGGGTGACGTCCAAGGTCTGATATCAATGCTAGGCAAGTAAAGCTCCCGAGTAGTGCAGTGGTCTAAGGCACCACTTCAGACCCTGGTTTGATCCCGGGCTGTTTCACAACCAGCTGTGACTAGGAGTCCCATAGGCCAGCGCACAATTGGCTCAGCATCGTCTGGGTTAAGGGAGGGTTTGGCTGGGGGAGGACGTCATTGTAAAAAAATAACAATTTGTTCTTATTAACTGACAAGCCTAGTTAAATATAGGTAAAAAAAAAAAAATTAAAAGGACATTGTATGGTGAGCAGCTGCAACCTCAGCCCCTAGTAATTACAGTCAGAGTCTGTTGAAACAGATGCAACAGCTGGTAATACTTGATTCAGCTAGTCGTCACAGTCTGGGTCGTGCTCTGTGTGAATTAAACAGAAGTCCCTCAAATCTCTGATTCATAACACCTAAGAGTCACTCTATCCTTCCTTCTTTGCCCATAACCTCCCCTCCCTCCACCCATCTCTCCATAACAGGAAAACTTAGACAAAACAGAGGGAGCAGATTTGCCTTTAAGTCAAAACACTGGCAAAATGACAGGAATAGCAGGTGTTGTATTTGTCACCTCTGATCTGAACAGGAAATAGCAATGAACTGCTCATACTTTCTCAGAAAATTATATTCAACACTCACATATTGTTGTACCAGATATTAGTATTTTCTCTTCCCTAAATCTATGGGCAGATTTTTAAAAATTAAAATAAAATAAAAAATGTCTACATACTTCAACATACTTCAACTTATCTATTTATATGGACATTGGAACAGATGCTTCAAACTTACATTCTCAAAGTGCTGAAGATTATATTGCACAATGATGGAATATTCTGAATTACAGAATGTACTTCTAGTGCTTTCCATAATTGATATGCATCAATGACAAATATTTGTGAATATGGTATATTACACGTGGCATATGAACAAAAACTTTCATGAACCACGTAGAACTTTTGGTTGACCTAAATCACAAAATACTAAACTGAACAAAAAATATAAACGCAACATGTAAAGTCTTGGTCCTATGTTTCATGAGCTTAAATAAAATAGCCCAGAAATGTTCCATATCCACAAAAAGCTTATTTCTCAACTAATTCTGTGCACAAATGTGTTTGCATCCCTGTTACTGAGCATTTCTCCATTGCCAAGATAATCCATCCATCTGACAGGTGTGGCATATCAATAAACTGATTAAACACCATGATCATTACATAAGTGCACCTTGTGCTGGGGACAATAAAAGGCCATTCTAAAATGTGTGCCCCACATGTCTCAAGTTTTGAGGGAGTGTGCAATTGGTATGCTGACTGCAGGAAAGTCCACCAGAGCTATTGCCAGAGAATTGAATGTTAATTTCTCTACCATAAGATGCCTCCAACGTCCTTTTAGAGACATCCAGTACATCCAACCGGCCTCACAACCGCAGACCACGTGTAACCACGCCAGTCCAGGACCTCCACATCCGGCTTCTTTACCTGAGGGATTGTCTGAGACCAGCCACCCGGACAACTGATGAAACTGTGGGTTTGCACAACTGAACAATTTCCACACAAACTGTCAGAAACTGTCTCAGGGAAGCTCAACTGCGTGCTCGTCATCCTCACCAGGTTCTTGACCTGTGTCACGACGTTGGCCTGGGGGATAGGTTTATGACAGTCATAAATACCTCTTCCCCCCTTCTTCCCCCTCAAACACGCCCTCTTCTCCCTTCCTATATAAGCCCTTGACGACAATATAACTTCCTGTTCCGAGGATATGAGGGCGACGGTCCTATGTCAGAATGATTCAGATAATAACTACAGAACGAAGCCAACATCAGCATGAGCTTTGGTTGCGAATGGTATGAACTTTTGAACTCTCATTCACTACAGAAGTGATACCTCCTAGCTGTTGAGTTAGCGACCTCAGCTGCAAACGCAGGTTAAGAAGGAACAGACAGAGTATCCCGTCTATCACACAACGACATTACTACAACGTATTCAATTGACAACCAGAGACATTCTTCAAAGGACAGAGGACTCGGTTTGGCAACACGGCCTTCTATCTACCACCAACCTACTGAAGCGCAGCTCAGAGTAAATATTTTTTGCATTTTCCTTTTCCAAATGGACGGTAATTTAGAATGCATAATATACTGTATTTACGATAGCACAGCTTCACCTTTGTTCCTGTCTTCCCGCTCTTTCACTCAACCCAGTCTCTTTTCATTTGTGTAACAAGCCGTCATATCTCTTCCGCCCACTAGGGACATTTTCCTTTATGACGTAATTTGTAATCAAGTTATGATTAATTGTGTGTATGTGAATTCTGTGTGATTAGTTAGGTATTTAGTAAATAAATAATTAACCCCAATTTTGTATTACTGATTCAAATTGTTAGCCAGGGTTCTTGCAGATAAAATAATTTACAACTTTCAGATTATGAGACTGAAGTAAGATGAAGATTAATGTTGACTGCTATTGATGTAAAATATTACTAGTTCTTTAAGAGTTTATTCGGAAGATAACAGCTCTATAAATATTATTTTGTGGTGCCTGACACTCTAGTTAATTACATTTACATGATTAGCTCAATCAGGTGATATTAATTACGGAGAAATTATTTTATAGAATATCAAATCAAATCAAACGTATTTATATAGCCCTTCATACACCAGCTGATATCTCAAAGTGCTGTACAGAAACCCAGCCTAAAACCCCAAACAGCAAGCAATGCAAGTGTAGAAGCACGGTGGCTAGGAATAACTCCTTAGAAAGGCCAAACCTAGGAAGAAACCTAGAGAGGAACCAGGCTATGTGGGGTGGCCAGTCCTCTTCTGGCTGTGCCAGGTGGAGATTATAACAGAACATGGCCAAGATGTTCAAATGTTCATAAATGACCAGCATGGTCAAATAACAATAATCACAGGCAGAACAGTTGAAACTGGAGCAGCAGCATGGCCAGGTGGACTGGGGACAGCAAGGAGTCATCATGCCAGGTAGTCCTGAGGCATGGTCATAGGGCTCAGGTCCTCCGAGAGAGAGAAAGTAAGAGAGAAAGAGAGAAATAGAGAGAGCATACTTAAATTCACACAGGACACCGGATAGGACAGGAGAAGTACTCCAGATATAACAAACTGACCCTAGCCCCCCGACACATAAACTACTGCAGCATAAATACTGGAGGCTGGGACATGAGGGGTCAGGAGACATTGTGGCCCCATCCGATGATACCCCCGGACAGGGCCAAACAGGAAGGATATAACCCCACCCACTTTGCCAAAGCACAGCCCCCACACCACTAGAGGGATATCTTCAACCACCAACTAACCATCCTGAGACAAGGCCGAGTATAGCCCACAAAGATCTCCGCCACGGCACAACCCAAGGGGGGGCACCAACCCAGACAGGAAGATCACATCAGTGACTCAACCCACTCAAGTGACGCACCCCTCCCAGGGACGACATGAAAGAGCACCAGCAAGCCACTGACTCAGCCCCTGTAATAGGGTTAGAGGCAGAGAATCCCAGTGGAAAGAGGGGAACCAGCCAGGCAGAGACAGCAAGGGTGGTTCGTTGCTCCAGAGCCTTTCCGTTTACCTTCACACTCCTGGGCCAGACTACACTCAATCATATGACCCACTGAAGAGATGAGTCTTCAGTAAAGACTTAAAGGTTGAGACCGAGAATAGCATGTTTAATCAATTAATCCGGCATAGCCAAAGACACAATATTATTGGTGCCCCATGTGAGGAATCTAAAATAGAATGAGGCTTTCATTTTGATTCAGCCTGTATAAAATTGAAAAACAGATGACATAATATACCAAGGCGCATTTTGTTGTTTGCCGCGTGTTCCGGTTACCAAAGGAGGGTTTAGCTTGCATGCTAAAGCTAACAAGGGAAAATAGCCACGTTGAAATCCCTCCGCCTTGCAAACAGAAGTTTCGCTCCGGATAGTTCCGTTTGATTTCAGCACGTGAAATCATTGACCACTGACATGTGCCCAGTATATTCGTTCATGAAGAATTATTCAGGTCACACTCAAGTCATTACTTATGATATCCAGACGGATATCAATGTCTTATCCGTGTAAAGTGTAAATCTGGCAATTTACATTCTGAAATAGATATTTTAAATAATATCCAAATTGATGAGTTTTCTAAATAAGACATTGTAACCTTTTTCCAAACCAACCTAGATGAAGCAACTTCTCAGGTTAATTAAAGTTGAATTCCCAAATAGCCTATACAGGTCTGATTAATCATTAAATTGATAAATCAGTCAAATTTGGTTTTTGCAAAACCATTCAGTAATCCAGTACTGACAGAAGCCCCGCCCAGCGGGAATCCCATGTGGTGAAGTGCCACAGTGTTGAATGTGCCCAACATTTGATCTACTGTTTACACTTATGATATCCAATCAATGGAGATTGTATGGATTATCGTCACATTCAATTTAATAAGTTAAATTGTTGAACATAACTTAATGTTCTTCCAATCAAATGAGACACTTTTAAACTTCTCATATTAACCTAGATTAAGAAACTTCTCAGGTTAATTCAAGTTTAATATCCAGATAGCCTACCCAGGCAGGATTAATCATTGGCATTGATTAATTAATGACATTTGCTTTTGCAAATTCATTCACCTCCAACTTCCACATTACTGGTACAGTACTGATGGTTCGTCAACATCTATAAATAGATTAAACTTGTCTTTGCAGCTTCCGATGAATTCCAAACCCAAACTTTGAAAGAAAATAGGAAAATCCTTCCTCTAAATTTTTCTAATAATGTGCAGCTATCAAAGGAGGTGGTCACCACTCCTCCGCTAATTAGTGAACCTCCACCCATAAAAGGATTGATCTCTGACCTCAGCAGCGATACCAACCCTAATTATACCATTAGCGAAAAAACAGCCGAAATTGCGGATGCTCTCCAAAATCAACCATCAAACTTAGGCTTTGTGACGGTTCTCATCACTATTGCACTGATGTATCGCCATAAAAAATGTGACATCGGTCCAATACCACTGTGCACAGCTGAAGCAAGTGCCAGACATGGCTAACATGAGGGGAGGTGGAGGTGGAGAGAACTGAGCAACTATTGACAAAAGCAGGAAATTAAAACATTCTGCTAGTCGAGGAACTGCGTTTGAAATCTGAACAATTACAAATAATTGCAAATACTTATGACGATGAACGAGCACAAACTCTTCAACAAAATCGTTGTCTCCAGGAACAACTCGATTTAGCCAAAACTAAATACGAGGTAGTCCACTCCAAACTAGATACATCTGTTGAGTTATGTACAAATAGGAGCGCGCAATTTGATAACATGCAGGTAGTTAAGTTGAACGTTACTCAGAGTAATACGGTTCTACTCAGAATTCTGCAGACCAAAGAAAATCAATTGATGAACACAATGACTAAGTTGGATGACAAATCAGCAGAACTCATTGAAGTTGCTGACCAAATGAATGATGAGAGAACTCGGGTGATGAAGATGGAAATCTTGATTTCTAAGCAAGAGGAAGAAATCTCATGACTGAATCTCTCGCTCTGTACTCAAGACCTCTATCTGCAAACCATGACAGATAAGTTTGAGACCGAAAGGAGCAAGTGCGACACTCACGTGTCCAAAATCAGTACTCTAAGCGCTCAAGTGGACTCTGCAATGCAGCAGAATACCACCCTTAGGTACCATCTGGAGGAAATCCAGAATGGTCACGCTCCACAGCGTGACAACCCATCCAAGCAACCGGAGCCCTGCACTCAAAGGAGTGAAGACAATATGTTTCAGACATTGCCTCCATCATGTGTCCTTCAGTCTTCTCCTCTCGGCCTTTTGGCACTGAGTAATATGGCGCCTCTCGGACAACAAAGCCAAAGCTTGGCTTCTCCTCTTGGCCTTTCGGCCTCACTTTCCTCAAAGGATGAAGCCAACCATCTCCGCCCGCTTGACGCGGAATACCTTGACAAACTCGTCAAGAATTTCCCAACCTTTGACCCCGTTCCAGGTCTGCCAAACGATACTGAGACGTTCCTACCTGACATAGAGGACGCGTTGGATGGCTACCTGGACGCTACGGGTTCTGACAGGGATTACCTGTTAAAGTGAACGTTGAATAGACACGTGACATTCGTCTACAACAGCAACACATGCTAAATGACTACGCTAAACTTGCCACAGCTTTGAAATTAGAATTCAGTGGTTCCACGACTCGCAAACACGATATCTCACTGGCTAACACGGTCAAACAAGCTCGGAATGAACACCCTCAAGCTTACTATCATAGGCTTCGTTCAGCTTACTTTGGCCTACTCGCTGAAACAGGCATGGGAGACCTGTTACCATTTAAACAAATGTTCCTGTCGAGCATGTATCCTACCTTCATTACCTACTTGGGCCCTGCAGTCCACGTTGGCTTGCCTATCTTACAACTCAGAGAGCTTGCAAGCACAGCTTTTGAGGCATCAAAAGCTCGCAACGCTAAGAGCCCTGACCACTCGGTTTGAAGTTTGACCAGGAGCACTCACTCCAGTTAGAGGGTGCATTATCAGGTATTGGAGCGTTAAGAGATGACACACAACAACAATTTCTACCACGAAACCATGATTCCAACAAAACGACTACCGCTACAATCGACCTGTTCACTACGTTCCTGCACCCAACCCACACAAAGTGTCAGAGCACAAGGGTAACAAAGGGTTGAAGGATGATCAAAACGTAGACCAATGTTCTCCAGAAGTTCCACTACATGAAGAACTAAAACGAGAAACATTTGAGAAAAGGGTAAAAGATAAGTCACAAGGACTAAACGGGGAATTACCGGACACCAGGTCCGCAGGAATTAACACCCATAGCAAGGACGTGAAAATTCAAATCTCTCCCGCTCTCACTCGAGACCCTATCCAGGGCCCGCTTGATCAAGAAACAAGCTTACAGGCTTTGTCTATAGACTCTGATACAAAGGTTGCGAAGAAAAAGGCAAAACACTTCGTTAAAGCCAAGCCCACTCAAAATCGGAAAAGTCGATCTGCTTCCACCTTGAACAGAATTGACACATCACGTCGTTGCGAACGACCACTCCACTTTGTGGGGAATATGTCCACTAAACACGAATCGAAACGCCCATACCTGGAAACAGTCCTGGAGGACTGCTTAACTTGTCATGCGCTAATTGATTCAGGTGCGACAATATCACTCATCTCTCAAACATTGTTTGATGATCTAAAAAGGGCTTTGAAGCCAATTAAAAATTAGTTAAAAGTGGAACGATGCCACACTACACTTCGAGGGGTTACTCAGACTACCTCGCCTCTCACATTGAGAGTCATGCTGAAACTACACTTCAAGGACGTATCGCTCGTCCACCCTGTGTATGTTACCAGCCTCAGAACTGTACCCCTGCTACTTGGAGCAGACTTGATGGATCGGTTACTCCCATTGATGGATTGGAAAACCAACCAGGTAGGGTCACAGCCTTCTCCACCGACCACACTGTCTTCCCCTAACGCTAGCTGCAACGCAGTCATTCACGAGGGGTATCTGTCAAAAGCACCCCCTGGGGAAAAGACATTTAGAAACCTCTTGGTGCAGAATCCAATACAAGGAGATATTACGATATCTCGACACATTCCATCAGCCAATCTGATTGACCATTCTTGTCATGATTTCGAGCCAGCTGTCTCTGTGAATGAGCAACTTCTTCCTCCTTACAGTTGTGCAATACGGTAGTTGAGATGAACTTATCTTGCCCTTCGTACACTTCCGCAAACACGGCGGCCGTTTCAGCAAGAAAAACATTGATGCGCAGAGTATACTCTGCTTCCGATGACACACCTTCCGCTTTGTGGGGGACTGGCAACCCTTACAATGACACTAATGGCGTCAGTCCAGCAACTGACCCGATGACTCCCACTGGTGAAGCACTTTGCAATATCACAGACCGATATCCTTGTCTCAGTTCGCAGGTACTGAAGAGGTTGCCACACGCGGACGCGGTGGTGACTGACAGACCTCGACAGCCACTAAGGGTGTTGAAGCACAAACAACAGGAGATTTGGTTGAAAGGTTACAGCCACTTTCATAATAATGCAGCCACTGACAACTTGTACATAGGGTCCGAACCTTTCGTTTGCGCCTCGGATACCAACACTACATGCTGGTGGGGGGGATCCCGAGATACAAATGGAGGGAATAGTAGTCCAGACCCATGATGAGCCTTATCGAGGCCGGTGGGGGGGGGGGGTTGAGACTACGGACAACACCGTACGAGGCCGCCAGAGCATAAATCAAATCTAGTTGTAAACTCCCCTTTGAGAACAGTGAGGAGCAGACAGGCCCCTAGATGGGGATTATTTTAGAACACATCTAAGATAGTACTGAGGTGTACCACACTGGTTGTAAAGGAAGTCCAGTGGACTTGTCCACCTCCAAAACAAATGGCAACAATAATCATTCCTTGCCATGTGTAGTAGTCACTACAAGACAACTAGTAAAATGCCCTAATCATGTATTCCTGTAGGATAACATTTCAGAATAAATCGGTAGGACAACTGGAACCCTTGAGTACCAGTACCAGTACCAATACCACAGTCAGTCCAGCAACACTCAGTAAGATGATTAGTAGCCTCACAAGTTAAATTGCTTTTAATAACAGCAACATAGGAGTCACTCAGAGTGCAACACGGGGAAGGGAATCTCCATTGCACTCTTCCAATGATTACACACGCCACTAATAAATAGAACCCTCCGTTCAGGAGAAAAGTTATTAGAAGTCATGAACCACGATCACACCACGTATGACTGGTCTAATAATTAGAGTACCTCCGTCATGAGGTTAGCTCCTCCATGGATAACATAGCTATGAAGTATACTTCTTAATACCTACCGCCACTACAATAGTGGAACACAGTGACTGGTAGTAAAACCACTACAGACTCCCTCGACACCAATTCTGACTGACCTCCAGGCATTGACCTGAAAATTACCTGACGACGTCAGACTCATTCTGAACAAGTTGTAATCTGCCAGGATCCTTGGTTTCCTTCTCTTGACATGTGTGCTTGCGTAAGCATAAACTCACATGCACAACAGAACATCCAATTAGAATTTATGCTAGAATCACTTAAGTTTCCAAGCAAAATACCAGCCTTAGTAAAGTTGAACATTTATTTTGAGGCCTTTAACTCTACAGCTACAGCACTCACCAGTTTTCTTCTCAGAAGTCCGTAGGTCATCCCTGTAGACTGCCCAAAACTAGTGCCTTACAGCTGTAGACTTATCATAGTTATCAACTTAGGATAGTACCCTAAGCAACAACCCGCAAATTAGGAAAGCCCTAAATATGACATTAGACAATACCATGATAAGGTCATTTTGCCAAGACCATGGACGTAGATAGAATACAGTCCAATTAGATGATTAAGGTGGCATAACTATATTTTGTTTATGCTTTAATTCATTTTGTTTCATTTTCTTCGGCACGTAGTACGTGATAGAGCCATAAACAACTTCCCCATACAACCATCAGGTAGTGCCACAATGCCGCTCATTTGGGAGGAAATGTAATGATATATTTCATGAGTGTGTGTGCGTTGTTAACATCTGCATAAGTTAATGCCCAGATCTTCCAGTCTGGATGAACAGACGACGGGTCCGGAACGGCGATCCCAATCCGGACATCCGCTGTCCAGCCATGGAGCGACTTCTTCATTTGCAGACACCCTACCCGGGTCGACCACCAGAGAGAGGACTGCAACAGCGATCATCAACTGGACGTCTGCTGTCCAGGCAAGGAGCGGACTTCTTCATTTGCAGACACCCTACCCGGGTCGACCACCAGATGGGGACCACATCGATGGTCCACAACCAGGACAACCCACGGTCATTTTTCTGTTGGTTTGCAACATGCAGGTTAAATCGCAAGATTGAACCCAACATAGGGGGACTGTCATGACGTTGGCCTGGGGGATAGGTTTATGACAGTCATAAACACCTCTTCCCCCCTTTTTCCTCTCTCTACCCTACTGAGGTTACATTTAAAAAAAAACTTGGTTAACATAGAGATTCTGGGAACATCAGAATGTGGGGGAAATGAACTGTATTCTGGTAATCTGAACAATTGAACACATGCGGTGGTACTTAATGAAAAAACTCTACAGTGGAAAGTATACACATCAGAGTTATCGGATTCACATGGAATTGTCAATTTAAATGTTTGAATATGGAATTATTTGTGATGGGATGAAATTAGATTTTAGCTTCTAAAATGTGAGATGTGGGTTTTCATAAGTTAGGGCTGCTCACTCAGTGGCCTGCCTCTGTGAAGGAAAATGGGCTATCAAACTTTTCAAACATGCCCTCTTCTCCCTTCCTATATAAGCCCTTGACAACAACATAACCTCCTGTTCCGAGGATATGAGGGCTATGGTCCTATGTCAGAATGGTTCAGATAATAATTACAGAATGAAGTCAACATCAGCGTGAGCTTTGGTTGCGAATGGTATGAGCTTTTGAACTCTTATTCACTACAGAAGTGATACCCTCCTAGCTGTTGAGTTAGCGACCGCAGCTGCAAACGCAGGTTAGGAAGGAACAGACAGAGTATCCCGTCTATCACACAACGACATTACTACAACGTATTCAATTGACAACCAGAGATATTCTTCAATGGACAGAGGACTCGGTTTGGCAACACGGCCTTCCATCTACCACCAACCTACTGAAGCGCAGCTCAGAGTAAATATTTATTGCATTTTCCTTTTACAAATGGGCGGTAATTTAGAATGCATAATATACTGTATTTACGATAGCACAGCTTCGCCTTTGTTCCTGTCTTCCCGCTCTTTCACTCAACCCAGACCCTTTTCCTTTGTTTCCTTTGTGTAACAAGCCGTGTTGCCGGAACCATATCTGTTCCGCCCGCTAGGGACATTTTCCTTTATGACGTAATTTGTAATCAAGTTATGATTAATTGTGTGTATGTGAATTCTGTGTGATTAGTTAGGTATTTAGTAAATAAAAAATTAACCCCAATTTTGTATTGCTGATTCAAATTGTTAGCCAGGGTTCTTGCAGATAAAATAATTTACAACTTTCAGATTTTGAGAGTGAATTAAGATGAAGATTAATGTTGACTGCTATTGATGTCAAATATGACTAGTTCTTTAAGAGTTTATTCGGAAGATAACAGCTCTATAAATATTATTTTGTGGTGCCCGACTCTCTGGTTAATTACATTTACATGATTAGCTCAATCAGGTGATATTAATTACGGACAAATTATTTTATAGAATAGCATGTCTTATTAATTAATCCGGCATAGCCAAAGACACGACACCTGACTGCAAGTTGGCGTCGTAACCAACTTCAGTGGGCAAATGCTCACCTTCGATGGCCACTGGCATGCTGGAGAAGTGTGCTCATCACGGATGAATCCCGGTATCAACTGTACCGGGCAGATGGCAGACAGCAGGGCCCTTTGATGGCGGTGGGGTTAGGGTATGGGCAGGCATAAGCTACGGACAATTGTATTTTATCGATGGCAATTTGAATGCAGAGAGATACCATGACGAGATCCTGAGGCCCATTGTCGTGCCATTCATCTGCCACCATCACTTCATGGTTCAGCATGATAACGCACGGCCCCATGCCGCGAGGATCTGTACACAATTCCTGGAAGCTGAAAATGTCCCAGTTCTTCCATGGCCTGCATATTTACCAGACATGTTACCCATTAAGCATGTTTCGGATGCCCTGGATCAATGTGTATGACAGTGTGTTCCAGTTCCCGCCAAGATCCATCAACTTCGCACAGCCATTGAAGAGGAGTGAAAAAACATTCCACAGGGCACAATCAACAGCCTGATCAACTCTATGCAAAGGAGATGTGTCGCGCTGCATGAGGCAAATGGTGGTCACACCAGATACTGACTGGTTTTCTGATCCACGCCCCTACCTTTTTTAAGGTATCTGTGACCAACAGAGGCTTATCTTTATTCCCAGTCATGCGAAATCCATAGATTAGGGCCCAATGAATTTATTTCAATTGACTGATTTCTTTATATGAACTGTGACTCTTTGAAATTGAAATTGTTGCATGATGCATTAATATTGTTGTTCAGTGTAAATAGCTAGAATACAAAAATTGCATAAAAAAGAAACATATGTTTACAGTGACTGCATTTGAAAGGATTAGTAATCAATTGTGGTGGGCCGTCTCTGCAGCATCCCTGTGTCACAAAGATACAGACAGTGATTGAGCAGATTGCCCTCTAAAAAAGGTTTATATGCTGTCAGTGAAGTGAAGTAAAACACTTACAATTAATTGAAGTTGAACACCGGGTGAGAATTCAAAAGCAGAATGTCCAGTTAAATAAGATATAGCCTATGGCCTGTAGTGAATGTCAGCTAACACGGAGCCAATTCTATAAAATACAAGATTACAGAGAATTGTATTAATGTACCTTTAAAGTTATGCTTAAGAGTAAACACTCCTAAGCTCTCATTTGTTGTTTCACCACTGCAACAGTACAAACTTCAAAAGGTGTAATATTTTGAGGGGGTAGAGTGTCTTTATACACACACATATAATCTCCTAGCTGGCCTACTGTAGGGCAGATATAGCTCCAGTATGTTTCTAACAGGTCATTCTGAGCAGCTCTGGGAATATCTGTCTGTGTTATGAGAGTCTGTCTGGTAGCTCATGCATGGAACACACACTCTTCACAATTCCACTCCACTCTCACTTTGAAGTCAGTTCATTTCCCCTTTGTGTTGCTGCCAATGTAAATAGGCACTCCCCCCTCCTTCCTGCATGGGTCACCTCCAACACACATTCACAATAGACGGGCACTAAAAATAAAATATAGATACTATTTTTTATCAAAATACAGGAACAAACACTTGCATTCACAACTACATGCAAAGGGCTCCAATAATAATCACACACACCCATACACACTCATATTCATGCATGCATTCCCACGCGCACACATACAGAGCAGAGAGTTCACCTCTGAGAAGTTCCCTTCCTAAAACTGGCTGAGCAGGTGGAAACTGAGCCCTGAGTCAGCCTGGCCCTGGCCTGCAGTAAACTGGCTGCCTCCCACACTGGAGCCTTGCATGAGAAACAGACTAGGGTTCATCTTCCCCTTTACCCAGCAGTCAAAGGCACCACCACCCAGCCCATGGGCTATTGGGTGATAGGCTTCACCCTGGCCCTCCATCCATCACAACAGATAGATAGGAGTCCCAACCACAGCACAGCCACAAGGCCTCTGAACCAAGGTAATTCTAAACCCACATGAAGGAGGTGGTTTTCAGGCTCTCGTATGATAGGGGTTTAATAAAAACTTGATCATGCTTGATGTTCTGCTTCGTGTACGCACAATGCCGTCGGGGGTACGCCGGTCCATTAAGATTTCCAACGGGACTATACATTTGGGTGATGTTTTTTTCTCGCCTGAGTAGCCTCGCTTCACTGCTAAAAATAAACTTCAACCATCTAGTGTTCAGTGAAATAACACCACAACACCACAATCAAATACAGGTAGCCTAGTCAAATAATGAACACCCAATCACGTTAGCCGTTAACCTTCACTCTTGCGCAGACATTAAGAAACGAAACATACCAATTTGAAAAATAAGCCAAGGGAGTTTGAGCGAGAATTAAGACAACTTTCGAGTAGTAAGACATGTATAAAAGCAACAGATACCATTAATAAGAAGGGGCTAGAAGCATCTTAAATGGTGAGCTACCAACTGGCTTGGACAGACAAGCCCCATACTATTGTGGAGGACTTAATTCTTCCTGCTGCTGCGGATATGGCTGGGACAGTGCTGGGGGAAAAGGCCAGAAAAACTATACAGACAATGTCTTCATCAAACACTTTCACGACGCATCAGCAACATGGCAGGAGATGTTTTGAAACAATTACTGCTTCGCATACAAGCCAGTGAATTATATGCATTACAGCTGGATGAGTCAACAGGTTTGGCAGGCCTGGCACAGCTTCTGGTATATGTCCTTTACGTTTATGGGGGGTCATTAAAAGGAAGACATCCTCTGCTGCAAACCACTGGAAACCAGGACAACAGGAGAATATATTTTTAATGTACTGGACAGCTTTGTGACATCAAATGGACTTTGGTGGTCAAGATGAGTTGGTGTCTGTACTGATGGTGCAAAAGCCATGACAGGGAGACATAGTGGAGTGGTAACGTGCGTGCAAGCAGTTGCTCCCGACACCATTTGGGTACACTGCAGCATCCACCGAGAGGCTCTTGCTGCCAAGGGAATGCCTGACAGCTTGAAATATGTTTTGGACCCTACAGTGAAAATGGTTAACTTTATTAAAGCAAGGCCCCCGAACTTTCGGGTATTTTCTGCATTATGCAATAATATGGGCAGCGACCATGTAACGCTTTTACAACATACAGAAAGAAGTGAGCTGGTTATCAAGGCACAAAGTATTGACACATGTTTTTGAATTGAGAGACAAGCTTAAAGTTTTCTTTACTGACCATAATTTTCACTTGTCTACCGCTTGCATGATGACGAGTTTCTCACACGACTGGCCTATCTGGGTGATGTTTTTTCTTGCCTGAATGATCTCAATCTAGGATTACAGGGGCTCTCCGGCAACTATATTCAATGTGCGGGAAAAAATTGAGGCTATGATTAAGAAGTTGGAGTTCTTCTCTGTCTGCATTAACAAGGACAACACACAGGTCTTTCCATAATTGTAGGATTTTTTTGTTTGCAAATGAACTCAAGCTTACGGACAATGTCAAATGTGATATAGCGAAGCACCTGAGTGAGCTGGGTGCGCAATTACGCAGGTATTTCCCGAAACAGGCGACACAAACAACTGGATTTGTTATCCCTTTCATGCCCTGCCTCCAGTCCACTTACCGATATCTGAACAAGAGAGCCTAGTCGAAATTGCAACAAACGGATCTGTGAAAATTTAATTTAATCAGAAGCCACTGCCAGATTTCTGAATAGGCTGTGCTCAGAGTATCCTGCCTTGGCAAATCGTGCTGTTGAGACACTGATGCCCTTTGCAACCACGTACCTATGTGAAAGTGGATTCTCGGCCCTCACTATCATGGAAACTAAATACAGGCACAGACCGTGTGTGGAAAATTATTTAAGACTGAGATTCTCTCCAATACAACGCAACATTGCAGAGTGTGCATCCTTTCAAGCACACCATTCTCATTAACCTGTGGTGAATTAAAGAGCAAACTTATTGATTATATTATTATTATTATGAACAAATAAGGTTTTATATGTAAGATAGCTAAATATAGAGCAAACTTATTGATTATATTATTATTTGTGCCCTGGTCCTATAAGAGCTCTTTGTCACTTTCCACGAGCCGGGTTGTGACAAAAACTCACACTCATTCTTATGTTTAATAAATGTATTGTACAGTGTGTGCGTGGTAGGCTTACAATAATGGTAAAAAAAAAAATAACATTTGAGAGTGTGCTGACCCAGGGGCTAGAAGTGGTACGCAGCTGGAGGTTGAATGTTTGAAGGGGTACGGGACTATGAAAAGTTTGGGAACCACTGACCTAGAGGATGATACTGCAGTAGTACAATATTTGTCTAAACGTGCTATTTTGCACTGCAGAAATCTCTAGACTATTCATAGCTACATGTTTTTCTTTCCACACAAAACAGTGACATTATAGGGCAGTAATAAAATATTGCATATTTGAACCTTAGAGGACAAACCACTTACAAGCTATACGTGCACGGTTCAACTCCAATGGATTTTCACGAAAACATGACATCATTGGGCCGGGAATGGTGAGCCCATCAAAGATCTCACTCTGCAGTCTCTGACCTGGACCCACAAGGCTGTCTGCGGCATCACTACCATTTTCTCTAATGACAGCAATTTCCAAACTCATCTTCACAAGGGATTTGCAGTGGGCATGCCCGGGAGCCTGCAGCTTGATGTGCTGCAGGTTTTTGTGTTAAATAAGCATGGAGACTGATCTGCATGACCAGAGTCACGATGAGACGAAGGAGCCGCCAACAGGTAAATGCCAATGGTGTATATAAACACTAGATTGCTGATGCTATGTATTGGCCAATGAGAGGCATTGAAGCCACCGGTAGGCCAAATTAGTACTCCTCAAAAGGAGCAGTCCTCCCTGAATTTCTACAGTATATTAATGAAATCTTTCATGGACAAAATAACATGTACTTAAAAAACATTTTGTTGTTGTAGTGGGGACGGTAGCATTAGTACTCTCCAAAAATTATAGCTAAAGGAAAATGTTCATATTCAGTGCCTTCGGAAAGTATTCACACCCATTTACTTTTTCTACATTTTGTTGTTACAGCCTTATTCTAGAATTTATTAAATAGTTCCCCCCCCTCAATCTACACACAATACCCACTAATGACAAAGCAAAAACAGGTTTTCAGAAAAGTTTGCCAATTTATAAAAATAAATAACTGAAATATTACATTTACATAAGTATTCAGACCCTTTGGCAGCAATTACAACCTCGAGTCTTCTTGGGTATGCCGTTACAAGCTTGGCACACCTGTATTTGGGGAGTTTCTTCCATTGTTCTCTGCAGATCCTCTCAAGCTCTGTCAGGTTGGATGGGGAGCATTGCTGCACAGCTATTTTCAGATCTCTCCAAAGATGTTCGATTGGGTTCAAGAGACTTGTCCTGAAGCCACTGCTGCGTTGTCTTGGCTGTGTGCTTAGGGTCATTGTCCTGTTGGAAGGTGAACCTTCGCTCCAGTCTGAGGTCCTGAGTGCTCTGGAACAGGTTTTCATCAATGATGATCTCTCTGTACTTTGGTCCATTCATCATTGCCTTGATCCTGACTAGTCTCTCAGTCCCTGCCGCTGAAAAACATCTCCAAAGCATCATGCTGCCACCACCATGCTTCACCGTAGGGATGGTGGCAGGTTTCCTCCAGACCTGACGCCTGGCATTCAGGCCAAAGAGTTCAATCTTGGTTTCATCAGACCAGAGAATCTTGTTTCTCATGATCTGAGAGTCCTTTAGGTGCCTTTTGGCCAACTCCAAGCAGGTTGTCATGCCTCATCAGACCAAAGGACAGATTTCCACCGGTCTAATGTCCATTGCTCGTGTTTCTTGGCCCAAACAAGTCTCTTCTTATTATTGGTGTCCTTTAGAAGTGGGTTCTTTGCAGCAATTCGACCATAAAGCAATGATTCCCGCAGTCTACTCTGAACAGTTGATGGTTAAGTGGCATTCTGATGTGTTTGTTACTTGAACTCCTTGAAGCATATATTTTCTCCTTGAAGCATACCATTTCTGAGGCTGCTAACTCTAATTAACTTATCCTCTGCAGCAGAGGTTACTCTGTGTCTTCCTTTCCTGTGGAGGTCCTTAGGAGAGCCAGTTTTCATCATAGCGCTTTGTGGTTTTGGGATTACACTTGAAGAAACTTTCAATGTTCTTGAAATGTTCCATATTGACTGAACTTCATGTCTTAAAAGTAATGATGGACTGTCGTTTCTCTTTGCTTATTTGAGCTTTTCATGCCATAATATGGACTTGGTCTTTTACCAAATATGGCTATATTCTGTATACCACCCCTACCTTGTCACAACACAACTGATTGACTCAAAAGCATTAAGACGGAAAGAAATTCCACAAATTAACTTTCAACAAGGCACACCTGTTAATTGAAATGTATTCATGTAAATGTATTCATGAAGCTAGTTGAGAGAATGCCAAGAGTGGGCAATGCTGTCATCAAGGCAAAGGGTGGATACTTTTTTGAAGAATCTCAAATTTAAAATATATTTTGATTTGTTTAACACTTTTTGGTTCGTACAAGATTCCATATGTGTTATTTCATAGCTTGATGTCGTCACTGTTATTCTACAATGTAGAAAATAGTAAGAATAAAGAAAAACCCTTGAATGAGTAGGAGTGTCCAAACTTTTGAATGGTACTGAATATACAGTGCATTCGGAAAGTATTCATACTCCTTGAGTTTTTGCACATTTTATTACGTTACAGCCTTATTCTAAAAGGGATAAATAAATAAACATCCACATCAATCTACACAAAATACCTCATAATGACAAAGCGAAAACAGGTTTTTAGAAATCTTTGCAAATCTATACAATAAAAAAAAACTGATATACCTTATCTACATAAGTATTCAGACCCTGTCCTATGCAATTAAGCTCAGGTGCATCCTGTTTCCATTGATCATCCTTGAAATGTTTCTACAACTTGATTGGAGTCCACCTGTGGTAACTTCAATTGATTGGACATGATATGGAAAGGCACACACCTGTCTATGTAAGGTCACACAGTTAACAGTGTATGTCAGAGCAAAAACCAAGCCATGAGGTCGAAGGATTTGACCACAGAGCTCCGAGACAGGATTGTGTCGAGGCACAGATCTGGGGAAGGGTACCAAAACCCTTCTGCAGCATTGAAGGTTCCCAAGAACACAGTGGCCTCCATCATTCTTAAATGGAAGAAGTTTGGAACCACCAAGACTCTTCCTAGAGCTGGCTGCCCGGCCAAACTGAGCAATCGGAGGAGAAGGACCTTAGTCAGGGAGGTGACCAAGAACCTGATGGTCACTCTGACAGAGCTCTAGAGTTCCTCTGTGGAGATGGGAGAACCTTCCAGAAGGACAACCATCTCTGCAGCACTCCACCAATCAGGCCTTTATGGTAGAGCGGCGATATGGAAGCCACTCCTCAGTAAAAGTAGCATGACAGCCTGCTTGGAGTTTGCCAAAAGCCACCTAAAAACTCTCAGACCATGAACTCTGTGGTCTCAATGTCAAGCGTCACATCTGGAGGAAACCTGGCACCATCCCTACAGTGAAGCATGGTGGGAGCAGCATCATGCTGTGGGGATGTTTTTCAGCGGCAGGGACTGGGAGACTAGTCAGGGTCAAGTTAAAGATCAATGGAGCAAAGTACAGAGAGATCCTTGATGAAAACCTGGTCCAGAGCGCTCATGACCTCAGACTGAGGTTCACCTTCCAACAAGACAACCACCCTAAGCACACAGCCAAGACACAGCAGCAGTGGCTTCGGGACAAGTCTCTGAATGTCCTTGATTTGTCCAGCCAGAGCCCGGATTTGAACCAAATAGAACATCCCTGGAGAGACCTGTAAATAGCTGTGCAGCAACACTCCCCATCCAACTTGACAGAGTGTGAGAGGATCTGCAGAGAAGAACACCAAAGGTGCTTCAACAAAGTACTGAGTAAAGGGTCTGAATACTTATGTAATTGTCATATTTCATTTTTTTTACAAAAATTGTGAGGTCAGCTGTAAATGGTCCTGGCCCACCAAAGAAAAAGTGTCAAGGGAAGTCAGTTTGGATTTGGTTTCACACCAATCACATCAGAAGCCAAACTTGACAGAAAAAACTTTAACTGTTGCACCTCATTGTGTTGTTGTCCAAAGACTTTCTTCTGAAATGTGTCAGTCTATTCTTGTTCTGAGAAATGAAGGCTATTCCATGTGAGAAATTGCCAAGAAACTGAAGATCTCGTACAACGCTGTGTACTACTCCCTTCAAAGAACAGCGCAAACTGGCTCTAACCAGAATAGAAAGAGGAGTGGGAGGCCCCGGTGCACAACTGAGCAAGAGGACAAGTACATTAGAGTGTCTAGTTTGAGAAACAGACACCTCACAAGTCCTCAACTGGCAGCTTCATTAAATAGTACCCGCAAAACACCAGTCTCAATGTCAACAGTGAAGAGGCGACTCTGGGATGCTGGCCTTCTAGGCAGAGTTCCTCTGTCCAGTGTCTGTGTTCTTTTGCCCATCTTAATCTTTTATTTTTATTGGCCAGTCTGAGATATGGCTTTTTCTTTGCAATTCTGCCTAGAAGGCCAGCATCCCGGAGTTGCCTCTTCACTGTTGACGTTGAGACTGGTGTTTTGCAGGTACAATTTAATGAAGCTGTCATTTAATGGGTTTGAGTAAATTAGACACATACACAAACACATACGCCAAGGTTCAACACTAAACAGGGTGAGGTGAACAAGCTATTAGATTACATTTAACCAAGTTGTCCCTTGCTGAAGGTTTTTGCAAAACCTCCTTAATACAAGGCTCCCAAGACACTCCAAAATGACCATTGTGCACTGAGGATGATTTTAAAGCAAACCAGACTCATACATCAGTGGGTCTATATGGCAGTAATGTATAATCCATTACTTCTGTATTCTGAAAATGAGCAATTTGCTGGGACAGCAGAATGATTTGGTTTCAAAGGCCTTTTATCCACTGAAAGAACAATTACTTGTCAGTCTGAGCTCAAGGAGAGCTTTCAACGGAAGAAAATGTTACAGTATACCAGTTGAGTAGCTGTATGAAGAATTTGTTGTACAGTGATCTTTTGTCGAACAGTTGCATAACTAACCCGTGCTTAAAATAAATATGGAAGAACAAACCTTTAACAACATTACAATTATTTAGATAAAGGCTGCATTTAGGTAGTATATGCAGCACCGTACTATTTACTTACTTTACAGAGGGTGGTGAGGGTGGAGATGTGGCTAACAGCAAAGTATCAACAGGGTAATGAGGACTTGGGGGTGGATGGAAGGGAGAGAGACTCTCTCTCAGTAAAAACTGCCTGCATCAAGGTGCCAGGCTGAGCCACATCTGTTGATCAGCCATTAATCCCACTACTTCTAGAGTGCTCCTCTGCTGTGCCATCTGGTGCTGGGGTGGCCCGGCCACACCTTGGGGTTTAGCCTGGTTGACTGACTGACTGACAATGCGGAGGATTAGAACAGAGACAGACATTAGGAACTTCCTTGGCATCGCTGAGGTAAAACATTTTATGTGTTGAAGTTATTGTTGCATGTATTAGTGTCACTTTCACTAGTAGAAAGTAATGTATCACTTCACTATTACATATTTGCATATACCATATTGCCCCTCCTACTTAATAACATCATTGTGAGTACAACTTGTAGGAATGGGAGCCTGAGGGGACGGCTGCCGTTTTATGGGCTCCTAACCAACTGTGCTATTTTGTTAGTTTTTTCACATTGTTTGTAACTTATGTTTTTACCTATTTTATATATAATGTTGCTGCTACCGTCTCTTATGACCGAAAATAACTTCTGGACATCAACAACAGCGATTACTCACCTCAAACTCAACGAAGATCCGACGCGAAGGATATACTGCTTTCTCGGGAACGGGTCCAAATTCCTGTCATTTGAGTGAAGAAAGTCATTTGAGTGAAGAAAAGATGGAGAAAAAGGGGGCGGACATCAGGCTGCCTTCTGAGAAATCATAGGCAAGTAAGTAAACCTTCACTACCATCCATTCTATTGGCCAACGTGCAATCATTGGAAAACAAAATGGATGATATACGATCAAGACTATCCTACCAAGGGGACATTAAAAACGGTAATATCTTATGTTTCACAGAGTCGTGGCTGAATGGTGACATGGATAATATAGAGCTGGCGGGATTTTCCATGCATTGGCAGGACAGAGAAGCTACGAGGGGCGGTGTTGTGTGTCTATTTGTAAATATCAACTGGTGCGCAATGTCTAATACTAAAGAAGTCTCGAGGTATTGTTCGCCTGAGGTAGAGTATCTTATGACAAGCTGTAGACCACACTATCTACCAATAGAGTTCTCATCTATATTATTCGTAGCTGTCTATTTACTACCACAAACTGATGCTGGCATTAAGACCGCACTCAACCAGCTGTATAAGGCCATAAGCAAAGAAGAAAAATGCTCATCCAGCTCCTAGTGGCCTTGGACTTTAACAATGCAAGGAAACTTAAATCTGTTTTACCTCATTTCTACCAGCATGTCACATGTGCAACCAGAGGGAAAAAAAACTCTAGACCACCTTTACTCCACACACAGAGTCGCATACGAAGCTCTCCCTCAGCCTCCATTTGGCAAATCTGACCATAATTATATGCCCCTGATTTCTGCTTACAAGCAAAAACTAAAGCGGGAAGTACCAGTGACTCGCTCAATATGGAAGTGGTCAGATGACGCGGATGCTATGCTAAAGGACTGTTTTGTAGGACAGAGAGGAATATGTTCATCCAATGGCATTGAGGAGTATACCACCTCAGTCATCGGCTTCGTCAATAAGTGCATCGACGATGTCGTCCCCACAGTGTCCATACGTACATATCCCAACCAGAAGCCATGGATTACAGGCATCCTCATTGAGCTAAAGGCTAGAGCTGCCACTTTCAAGGAGTGGGACACCAGTCCGGACGCTTATAAGAAATCCTGCTATGCCCTCAGACGAACCATCAAACAGCAAAGCGTCAATACCGGATTAAGATTCAATCCTACTACACCAGCTCTAACACTTGTCGGATGTGGCAGGGCTTGAAAACTATTACGGACTACAAATGGAAACCCAGACTCGAGCTGCCCAGTGACGCGAGCCTACCAGATCAGCTAAATGCCTTTTATGCACGCTTCGAGGCAAGCAACACTGAAGCATGCATGAGAGCACCAGCTGTTCCGCACGACTGTGTGATAATGCTCTCGGAAGCCGATGTGATCAAGACCTTTAAACAGGTCAATACCTACATGTTTCAAGCAGACCACCATAGTCCCTGTGCCCAAGGAAGCGAAGGTAACCTGCCTAAATCATTACCGCCCCGTAGCACTCACGTCAGTAGCCATGAAGTGCTTTGAAAGGCTGGTCATGGCTCACATCAACAGCATCATCCTGGATACACTAGACCCATTCCAATTTGCATACCGCCCCAACAGATGATGCAATCTCAATCAACACTGCCCTTTCCCACCTGGACAAAAGGAAAACCTATGTGAGAATGCTGTTTATTGCCTACAGCTCAGCGTCCAACCCCATAGTTCTCACAAAGCTCATCACTAAGCTAAGGGACTAAACACCTCCCCCTGGGACTAAACACCTCCCTCTGCAACTGGATCCTGGACTTCCTAACAGTCCACCCGCAGGTGGTAAGGGTAGGCAACAACACGTCTGCCACGCTGATCTTCAACACTGGGGCCCCTCAGGGGTGCGTGCCTTGTCCCCTCCTGTACTCCCTGTTCACCTACTGCTGTGTGGCTAAACACGGTCCCAACACCATCATTAAGTTTGCTGACGACACAACAGTGGCAGGCCTGATTACCGACAAAGATAAGACAGCCTATAGGGAGGAGGTCAGAAACCTGGCAGTGTCGTGCCAGGACAACAACCTCTCCCTCAATGTGAGCAAGACAAAGGAGCTGATCGTGGACTACATGTGACGTGGTGAGGTTGGACCCAGGTGCAGAGAAGAGACCAGATGAGGAATCAGTGGTTTAGGACAAACATAATACTTTACTACACTAAGTCTCGAAAACTCACTGAGGAAACAAACGCACACGGTAAACAATTCTTCTGCAAAGACAAACCGAAAACACACCTCTGTTAAAGTGGAAATTATAATGACTAATAGAACACACCTGAGTGTCATAATTGTCTCTAGGATGGTCTCTACCGCCTTCTGGTGGAACCATGACACTACAGGAAATGGCGGCTGAACAGACCCTCATAAACATCAACGGGGCTATAGCGGGGTGGGTCGAGAGTTTCAAGTTTCTTGGTGTCCACATCACCAACGAACTATCATGGTCCAAACACACCAAGACAGTCATGAAGAGGGCATGACAACACCTTCTCCCCCTCAGGAGACTGAAAAGATTTGTCATGGGTTCCCAGATCCTCCAAAAGTTCCACAGCTGCACCATTGAGAGTATCCTGACTGGTTGCATCATGGCCTGGTATGGCAACTGCTCGGCATCTGACCGTAAGGTGCTACAGAGGGTTGTGAGTACGGCCCAGTACATCACTGTGGCCAAGCTTCCTGTCATCCAGGACCTATATACTAGGTAGTGTCAGAGGAAAGCCCAAAAAATTGTCAAAGACTCCAGTCAACCAAGTCATAGGCTGTTCTCTCTGCTATCACACGACAAGTGGTACCTGGAGCACCAAGACTAGGACCAAAATGCTCCTTAACAGCTTCTACCCCCAAGCCATAAGACTGCTGAACAATTAATCAAATGGCAACCCAGACTATTTACATTGACCCCACCCCCCATTTGTTTTCACAGTGCTGCTACTCAGCACAGTTTATTATCTATGCATAGTCACCTTACCCCTACCTACATGTACAACTACTTCGACTAACCTGTAGCCCCACATATTGAATTGGTACCGGTACCCCCTCTATATAGCCTTGTTATTGTTATTTTATTGTGTTACTTTTAATTATTTTTTTACTTTAGTTTATTTGGTAAATATTTTCTTAACCCTTTCTTGAACTGCATTGTTGGTTAAGGGCTTGTAAGTAAGCATTTCACGGTAAGGTCTACACCTGTTGTATTCAGCACATGTGACAAATTGAACAAACAGGGTTGAGCAACATTCATTCTTATACAGTTCATAACAGATTTCTGGTTTCTGTAGCACTTCACATTTTGCTCATAACCATTTGAAACGTGTCAAGGTGTGTAAGTTATTACCTCCTTCTAACCTGGCAGCAAAGTATCTTCTCATTGCCACTATAATTATGTCTTTGAAGTTAAGGAAACCCGTTCTTTCTTGAAACCGCATTTAAAAACAGTAAAAAATATATAAAAAAAGCATGGCAAGGGTGATGACAAACATTGCAAAGAGCCGTTTGGAGGAAGATCTCTAACTATTTGAGGAGGCAAATAAATTCAGAGCCTTGATTTAACTTCTGATAACTTGGTATGCCTACATCAATACTCAACTGTCACATTTGCAACTACATCAAAGTATAGTTTATTCCACACCCTTAAATATAAATTCATAGCAAGGAGTGGAATGTGACTGTAAATCAAACCCTCCTCAGTTTATAAGGACTCATTCATACTGAACTATGGTGATTAAAGACTCATACTATACATACCCTGATCCTCTGATTAAACTAGAGGGAGACAAAGGAATAGCAGACTAGAACAAGGCCAATAGAACCAGGCTCAGGAGGTTTATTCACTTCAGGACAGGGTCATTATGCCCACACCTGATTGGGGCAACTGGGCCAGACTGAGCTGAGCTGACAGGCTGGGTCCTGGGACCTGCTCCATTGCTTAGGTAGCTTGATTGTTCCATGTACCCCTCCTGATCCGTGGTGGGCAGAGGAGGCTATGGGCAACAGCGGGTCCATGAAAACGCCCTCTATCGCGGCCTGGGTTCAGGAACAGAGGACTTTAGTCAGCAGCGGCCGTCAGTCGATCACCTTTCACTCTCTCTGCCGCCATTTAATCCAGGTTCTACTATTCACCACCGGCTGCCTGGGAAACATCCAGGCACAGCACGGAGCAGGGAGGGAGCGACCCAGATAAAGAGACCAGGCCGGCCATTGAGGAGCTTCTCTGGGCCTGCTCCAGTTCCCCCTTCTTCCGGTTCCCCCTCCTGCCCCTTCACCCTTCAACTCCAATCCTCCACCCCCAGGCCTTGGGCCCATACCGGACGGAACAGCAGGGAAACATTAGACCACTTCATCGGCAAGCTTCTTTGGGAGGGTTTGGTTTGCTCAGTGTTAGTTTATGTAAGTGCTAGATGCTATTGCTATGATGCTGTGCAGATACAAAAATCATAGTAAAGATGTCACTTCCAATGACTAATTACTGTACTCACTCAAAATGTTCCCCGATTTTTTGCTAGGTTCTCAGAACGAGTACTACATTTCTAAAGGCTTGAACAGACACACATAAACAATCCTTACTTTATTACTGTAACTGAAGTGGTCATGATGATATGATAAATCATGAAAATAAGATGATGTGCAAGCACTGCTATAAGGACCTACAGTTAAGTTGTCTGCAGAAATGTAGAGTCATTAGCATGATATTCACTGTAAAGTCTTCAACAATTGTATTCGGTGCATGTGATAAATAACATTTGATTTGAAATAGGACAACTATAGTATGATTTTTTTCCGGGGCAGTTTGGCAGTTTGGCTTGCCGCTAGATAGGCAGCCAGCATACCTTATGGAGGACCATAAAAGATAATCACAGAAGTTAATATCGTAACAGTTAATTAAAGCGACAGGACTGTTTCATTATCACAGACTGGAATATGTTCCGGAATTCATCCTATAGCATTGAAGAGTTTCCCACATCAGTCACCTGCTTCATCAATAAGAGCATCGATGATGTCGTCCCCATAGTGGCCGTACATACATATCCCAACCAGAAGCCATGGATTACATACAGGAAACATCCGCACTGAGCTAAAGGCTAAAGCTGCCACTTTTAAGGAGTGGGACACTAATCCGGACGAACCATCAAACAGGCAAAGCGTTAATAAAGGACTAAGATCGAATCCTACTACATCGGCTCTGACAAAAGGTACGTTCAACACCATAGTGCCCTCCAAGCTCTTCACTAAGCTAAGGACCCTGGGACTGAACACCTCCCTCTGTAACTGGATACTAGAGTTCCCGATGGGCCAACGCAGGTGGTGAGTGCAGGCAACAACACACCACGCTGCTTAGTCCCCTCCTGTACTCCCTGTTCACCCACGACTACTTTGGCCGTGTACGACTCTAACACAAAATCATTAAGTTTGTCAACGACACACCGGTGGTAGGCCTGATCACAGACGATCGATGAGACAGCCTATAGGGAAGAGGTCAGAGACGTGGCAGTGTGGTCGTAGGACAACATCCTCTCCCTGAACGTCAACAAGACAAAGGAGCTGACCGTGGACTACAGGAAATGGAGGACTGGACACGCACCCCTTCACATCAAATGGGGCTGTACTGGAGGGGGGAGAGATCTTCAAGTTCCACAGTGTGCACACCTTTCATGGTCCAAACACACCAACACGGTCGTGAAGAGTGCACGACAACACCTTTTCCCCCTCAGGAGGATGAAAAGATTTCGCATGGGCCCTCAGATCCTCAAAAAGTTCTACATCTGCACCATTGAGAGTATCTTGACTGACTGCATCACCGCTTGGTATGGCTTTGGTAATTGCTTAGCATCCGACAGTAAAGTGCTACAGAAGGTAGTGCGCACGGTCTAGTACATCACAGGGGCCAAGCTTCCTGCCATCCAGGACCTCTGTACCAGGCGGTGTCAGTGGAGAGCCAGCAAAGTCATATACTGTTCTCTCTGCTATCGTACAACAAGTGGTACCGGAGCGCCAAGTCTGGGACCAAAAGGCTCCTGAACAGCTTCCACCCCAAGCCATAAGACTGCTGAACAGTTAATCAAATGGCTACCCTGACTACTTGTATTGACCCTTTTTATTTGCACGGACTCTCTTGCACCAGCTCTATGCACATTCACTGGAATCTACCCACATACTACACTGAAACTCCAACACACACACACACACGCACACACACACATGCTACTCTGTTTATTATCTATCCTGATTGCCTAGTCACTTTTACCCCTACTTACATGTTCACATCAAAACCTCAACTACCTTGTACCCCTGCACATTGACTCCATACCGGTACTACTGGTATATAGTATCTTTGTTGATATTTTATTGTGTTACTCTTTCCTATTTCATTTGTAGCAAATTTTTCTCACTTTTTAACTCTGCATTGTTTGGAAAGGGCTCATAAATAAGCATTTCACAGTAAAGTTTACACCTGTTGTATTCGGCACATGTGATTCTTTTTGCTGTTGATTTGATTAAACAGCAGCTCTAATAACAGGGAACAGTCTCCTGGGAATTGTCATTTCATTATTACTACGCTGGTTCCCCTCCGCTCTAAGTCCACATTGCAACGCCTTCAATTTTCATGTCCGAACATGCCACAGTGAAGGCTGCAAGGAGCCGGCAGCTTTGAGGATTGCAACTAATCACGATCCAAACACAGTCGTTAATAAAACAATGGGGACGTGACGCAAGGGGTAGGGAGGGGGTCAAAGGGTAGGAGGATGACCTCCACTCATGGCGCAGTCACTATATACAGTGCATTCGGAAAGTATTCAGACCCATTTACTTTTTCCACATTTTGTTACATTACAGCCTTATTATAAAATGGATTAAATCGTTTTTTTTGTCCTCCTCAATCTACACACAATACCCCATAATGACAAAGCGAAAACAGTTTTTTTTAAAATGTTTGTAAATGTATTAAAAAATTTAAACGGGGAGAAAATGATTAACATAACTATTCAGAACCTTTACTCAGAACTTTGTTGAAGCACCATTGGCAGTGATTACAGCCTTGAGTCTTCCTGTGTATGACCCTACAAGCTTGGCACACCTGTATTTAGGGAATTTCTTCCATTCTTCTCTGTAGGTCCTCTCAAGCTCTGTCAGGTTGGATGGGGAGCGTCTCTGCACAGCTATTATCAGGTCTCTCCAGAGATGTTCGATCGGGTTCAAGTCCGGGCTCTGGCTGGGCCACTCAAGGACATTCAGAGACTTGTCCCGAAGCCACTCCTGCATTGTCTTGACTGTGTGCTCAGTGTCGTTGTCCTGTTGGAAGGTGAACCTTCGCCCCAGTCTGAGGTCTTGAGCGCTCTGGACCAGGTTTTCATCAAGGATCTCTCTGTACTTTGCTCTGTTCATCTTTCCCTCAATCCTGACTGGTCTCCCAGTGCCTGCCGCTGAAAAACATCCCCACAGCATGATGCTGCCACCACCATGCTTCACAGTAGGGATGGTGCAGGTTTCCTCCAAACGTGATGCTTGGCATTCAGGCCAATGAGTTCAATATTGGTTTCATCAGACCAGAGAATCTTGTTTCTCATGATCTGATAGTCCTTTGGGTGCTTTTTGGCAAACTCCAAGCGGGCCGTCATGTGCCTTTTACTGAGGAGTGGCTTCCATTTGGCCACTCTACCATAAAGGCCTGATTGGTAGAGTGCTGCAGAGATGGTTGTCCTTCTGGAAGGTTCTCCCATCTCCACATAGGAACTCTGGAGCTCTTGGTCACCTCCCTGTCAACTGTGGGACCTTATATTGACAGGTGTGTGCCTTTCCAAATCATGTCCAATCAATTAAATTTACCACAGGTGGACTTCAATCAAGTTGTAGAACCATCTCAAGGATGATCAATGGAAACAGGATGCACCTGAGCTCAATTTCGAGTCTCATAGCAAAAGGTCTGAATACTTAGGTAATAAGGTATTTCTGTTTACACATTGTATTGTATGTAGATTGATGGGGGAAGAAATTATTTAATTTATTTTAGAATAAGGCTGTAATGTAACAAAATGTGGAAAAAGTGAAGCAGTCTCAGTAGTTTCCAAATGCACTGTATAAGGGTTTGTGTTCTGTTATAGGTTACTTGTTACCACCATACAAGACTAAACACCAGCATACGAGGGGCTATATAGCTCTATAATGACAGAGCCCCTGTAAACACAAGGTAAGAGAGGCAGTGAAGCATGCTGGAGAGCTAAATATCCTTCGCTCTGAGGCCCCTACCGCAGACCAGACTAACCACAACAATAGCAGGTCTGAAGTGAAGGAACTGCTGCTGACTCGTTCTTTCTAGTTCCACCGGGTCATCAAGGGTCACCTAGAGCAGACATACCTATTCTCTTCTGAACACAATTCATTGAAATATAGTTAGAGAAGTTGGTTGGTACCTTCATTTGTAGTCTAATGGACACTCCTTAACCTTGGGACACTAAAAAGGTAAATCAGCCTGAAGTGGGCCACTACACAACCTGTCCAGAGGCTCTCAGAGAGGTGGTGAGAGTCTCTGAAAGCACAAAGTTCAAGACCATGACATACCTTCCATGAGCATGGGCTTCCCTCCCCCATGGGCCAGCATCTCCCTACGGTAGCGCTCTCCCATGTCCCTGGGGGAGAGAGAGGAGAGATATAAGATTACAGCCATATGCATTCTCCTAAAGCAGCTCTTCTTCCCCATCCTGAGAGTCCTGGGCAATGTCTCATCTCTCCCCTCACAGGGCTGATCAATTAAATCAAATCAAATTGTATTTGTCACATGACCCGAATACAACAGGTGTAGACCTTCCCTTAAAACGCGTACCTACAAGCCCTTAACCAACAATGCAGTTCAGAAAAATAAGAGTTATTTATTTAATATTTACTAAATAAACAAACGAAAACAACAAATCAAAGAGCAACAAAGAAATTACAGTAAGGAGGCTATATAAACGGAGGTACCGGTCCCGAGTCAATGTGCGGGGATACAGGTTAGTCTAGGTAATTTAGGTAATATGTACATGTAGGTAGGGGTAAAATGACTATGTGTGATAAAGTGATAATTAACAGCGAGTAGCAGCAGCGTAAAAAAAACTGTGTGGGGGGGGGGGGTCAATGCAAATAGTCTGGATAGCCATCGAACTAGCTGTTCAGTAGTCTTATGGCTTGGGGGTAGAAGCTGTGAAGAATCCTTTTGGAGCTAGACTTGGCTCCAAATGTACCGCTTGCCGTGCTGTAGCAGAGAGAACAGCGGTAGCTGGCTGGAGTCTTTGGCCATTTTTAGGGCCTCCTGATGCTAGGAAACAAAGGTTCAACAACCACATGTGGAACTAAATGTCAGAGGGAAAGGAGAGAAAGGAAGACAGAGAGAGAGAAAAGGGCTGCGGGGCTTGAATCTCTAAGATGAATCTCTAAACAAAGCCTTTGTGGAGTCCAAGTCAGAGCAGAGCTGATAGGGAGGGCTGTGGGCTATGTAATGTAGATGCTGGTGACTCTGACTAGATTACTGTACACACCTGCCAAGCTGGTGTGGGTTTTATATTGATGTCATGTTCAATGTCAGGCGGAGAGACTTAACACTACCCAGGGACGGTTGCTTGTGAGAGAGCATTTGCCTCAGTCTTTTTGGAAATGCAAACGTGTCCTTCCAGTCAAATGTACTGTAACTTTTAGTGATATAACAACAGTTGTTCATTGAATTTTGAATAACAAGTTCCTGGTGTATGATCACACACAGGCAAAAAATCTCAAGGGACACACAAAAATACATCACCAAATTGTCCCGACATTAGTAAAGAAAATCTTGTTTTGCATTAAAAAAACATCGTCGATTTATGACTGCCTCAGAGGAAGTTCTTTGTGTTATTACAGTAAACTGTTTTTTTTTCTGTAGGGACACTGCATTTAGGTTATTGATACCCTGCATTTAGTCATACCCTACATTTAGTCATACCCTACATTTAGTCATACCCTACATTTAGTCATACCCATAAAAGTCAAGTAAGTGCTGCAGACAGCCACGCCTTGATATTGTGTGTATTTCCTGATGAAGGGTTTGTGTGAGGACACACTGAATGGCTCTCAGTCTCACCTGTTTAAAGGATCGTGAACAAAGCACTGTTTTCCCACCATGGAGGCCACAGCGTGGGACATGATATAGGAGTAGTACTTGGCTCCGTAGACAATGAGGTGGTTGAATCTCAGCTGCCATGCCTGCAAAGGAAAACAAAGCATTTCACAATATCACAGCATCATTAACAACACCATAAATAAATACCCAATAAATAACCCAAATTAAATGGGCTTTCAACAGGTTCCACTGTTTATAACATGATTCATAAAGACCACCACTGTAGGTATATTGACAAAGAAATATTTGATCTCAATTTATTTTTAAACATAGACAGACCAATTGAATGCAATTATCTTTCCCCTTCGAAAAAAAATGCTTAATTCATGACAAAAGGAAACATTAAATGAGTTTGTTTCTACTATGTATGGTGAGAGTGAAGTTTGAATAGCAAGGCCAATTCAGCTTTGAAGGTTCCTGCTCATAAATGTTGCTGAAGGAAAAGACAAGCAGAGATATTCTTCTGTCATCATCTACTTCCTCCTCAGGAAAAGATCCAAAAGTATTCTGGGCCATTAAAGAATGTCTATTGATGTTTGTTCTAGTTACTGTCTGGTCACTGTTTTGTCTGCTTCAAAATGTAGGCTACTGTTCAATTGGCCAATGATTCAATCAAATACAGACTTCGGTTTAACTGTATACATTTTTACTTCAAACCTTTTACTTTGCTTTTAGAGGAATATTTCCATTTCACCTTGTTGCCTAGAGGGTCCAACTTCCTAACTCTAAAGTGCACACCTTTCCATTTCACCTTGTTGCCTAGAGGGTCCAACTTCCTAACTCTAAAGTGCACACCTTTCCATTTCACCTTGTTGCCTAGAGGGTCCAACTTCCTAACTCTAAAGTGCACACCTTTCCATTTCACCTTGTTGCCTAGAGGGTCCAACTTCCTAACTCTAAAGTGCACACCTTTCCATTTCACCTTGTTGCCTAGAGGGTCCAACTTCCTAACTCTAAAGTGCACACCTTTCCATTTCACCTTGTTGCCTAGAGGGTCCAACTTCCTAACTCTAAAGTGCACACCTTTCCATTTCACCTTGTTGCCTAGAGGGTCCAACTTCCTAACTATAAAGACAACGTACTCTTTTATCATGCCTGATTTGGGACTCCGGGGAATTTCATCTGGCAAACATTCAAACAGTCAGTCAGTCAGTCATTCAGTCATTCAGTCAGTCAGTCAGTCAGTCAGAAGAAAGCAGTGGTGGAATAAAACTAAATTATACCCCTGTCTCCACAGTGGTTGTAAAACACAAATGCAAAGCTAAGCACTGTAAGAATTGTATCAGAGCATTAAGACTGTAATGCATAAGAACCTTATAAACCTTGTTAGAGTCACATGGATATCTCCAAATGAAGTAGCCCAAAGTAACATCCAAATCTGGGCCCAGATCTTTATAAATTAATGAGTGACTAGCTCTTAGAAGGAAAAAAAAGACAATGTTTTTATCTTGCTTTTTTATCCCTGACTGTGCACTTTACCATACCGTCTTGGAGAGGTGAGAGAGATAAGTTGATAGGGGCTAGTCTAAAGCACCCTGTACTCTGCCTTTGAGAGGGGTGCTGCTTATTTAAACAGCGAGCGTTGTGAAAGAAGATCGTCTAGCGTGAAACAGGCTTAAGCCGCCAAGTGTCTGCATGATGGGTCCCATCTGGGCCCTAATGACTTTAATAAGGGTAAACAGTACCCCTGACAGAGGCAGTACAAGGGGGAAACCAAAACATTTGGAAAGTGAGCACAAATTGTGAGGAGAGAATTCACCAGCTGTCCGGACGGCAGTACCAGAGGCCTATAGTAGATATGGGGTCACCCTCATCCTCCTGTGGCAAGATATCTCCAACTGTATAACACCTTTGAACATGAAACGGAACTACAGGTATGACCGACAGAATGGCTGAAACTTTGAGGTGGACAGTAAACACACAAACCAATCAGTTCAGACACCAGTGCTCTGCTTTATTTTTTATCCCTCTGCTTGCCTCAAATGCTAGATGTCAACTTTTGAGGAGGTCATAGCCCAGTCAAGTTAACATCTCAGGGAAAGATCTCTTTTGATCCTCACACACAAAGACGAGGAAAGTCAGAGCACCCCTTCACTCTGTTCTCCTGTGTGTTAGATAAAAGACACTCCTGTCCTTTGTAGACCAGGCTGCTAGGCCTTTGTTCTGGGTGCTAGGGATCAACACCACATTCTGGGTGAGAAAATACCATGCCTTGACTCTCTAGGGCTCCAAGAGAACTGATAAAGACAAAGAATCATCAACACAGCAGAAGGAATGTCAGGCTTTCCAAATATTATTATCGCAGTTGCAGGGTTTTCCATTTGGTCCATGTACTCAACAACAGCTGAAAGTTTTTCTCTCCAGTCAGAACTGATACCTCTGTTCTATAAACCATATACATGTCACAATCACCCCAGTGTTTATCATTTGGGTCTTTCTGTAACCTATTAGCCATTCAAATGTTCAGTTTAGTGTGGAAGGTTTTGCTTCACTGCTGTTTAGCAAGGGCAGGGAGAGAGAATAAAAGACCAGAAATATCGTCCTTTCAGCAGAACATAAACAAATCTGTTTTCACTTGCTCCAATCCCATGACTTATCCTTTAACAACACAATTCAGATTTTTGTAAGTGGGGCTAAAAGGAGGAAAACTACTCTTCCATCATAACATGTAATTTGAGTGAAATGTTGAATTCCGGCATGGTTTTATAATCGAAGAAGAATTACCCAGACAGGAAGGAAAGTATATAACATTAACCACACTCCCCTGAGAGGTCGGTCGCTGCATGGATAAAAGTGGAAGTAGGACTTTTAGCGAGGTTAAAGCAACTGTGGCTGGTAAGCTCAATTAAAGTGAGGAGGAATATAGTTCTGACGGAGTGCTCTCTATTCCTGATGGCCCACATAATTATAGCTGAGGATAAATGCCTTATGAAGGCCATTCCTTGCTAAATGATGGCTGTGTTTTACATTCTCTATTCCCTCCTGACTTTGTACTCTTTTGTTATTTTTTTTCATTAAAGGACCACAGAAAGAAGAGTTTCAAATATTTCCCCCAGGGAGTGCTCATTCAAAGTATACCTCTGCTTTGTTATTTGAGCAGGGCCTCCAAAAAAGCTTTAATCCCTTAAACGGTAATGCGCCTGGGTAAGACATATAAAACCACAGAGCCAGGGAAGAAAAGCCAAAAAATAACTCCCTCTACCTCGCTTTCTATGCTCTGAGCTGTTTTTGTCCCTCTGTTGCACGAGAAAAGGCACACACTGTGGTAAAGGTTTGGGGATTAGGCAAAGAATGCCCCCCAAACATTCATTAACTATAAAGGCTGTACTTGAGCACATAATCAAAGATCTATAGACCACCAACTCAGTGAAGGCAAAGACCATTTTGACACTGAGGTACCCATCGTGTTTGGAGTATATGGTAGGCCGTAGAATTTATGCTGCATGTCTTTTAAGATATCACTCGTTGATCAGTTTTGGGGTTTTCCATGATAAACCTGATCCAGAGCAGAGTAGAAAATCTGTCCACAGAAAAAAGAAAATATGCTGAATCATTCATGTTACATGTTACATGTTAAACCTTAGAAATGTTCCCAAATATCCCACTTGAGTCAAGCCATTTTCTGATGCCTGAAAAAGGCTGATATCTATTAAGTCTCTACACTTATCTACCATCAATCACTCAGTCAAAGCACTTACAGGACCCTTATGTCCATTGTGTTAAAGTTAGTTTTTAAAGCAACGGTAACAATATAGGATACCTTGTTAAAAAACAACTATAAAGATGAGCAGATAAGAGTTGTCAGTGTTTGCTGCAGTGCAGGTACACTTTAAATAGTTTAGGAGGACATTTGTACATTTGTACATTTGCATGAGAGTTCAGTGTCAATGTAGCCCATGAAAGTAAACACTGTGACCGATTTAGTTCATTGTTGTTGTGTGTCAGGAGGAGTTATCTGTAGTTGAGTGTCTGCCACACTACACAACTTTTTGGACTCACACAGACGAGCCACCATTAATTTCTCAGCAGAAATATTGCACCATATCTTTACAGTAACCCATTTACACTGAACAAAAATATAAAACGCAACATGTAAAGTGTTGATCCCATGTTTATTGAGCTGAAATAAAAGATCCTAGAAATGTTCCATACGCACAAAAAGCTTATTTCTCTCAAATTTTGTTCACAAATTTGTTTACATCCTGTTAGGGAGCATTTCTCCTTTGCCAAGATAATCCATCCACCTGACAGGTGTGGCATATCAAGAAGCTGATTAAACAGCATGATCGTTACACAGGTGCACCTTGTGCTTGGGACACTAAAAGGCCACTCTAAAATGTGCAGTTTTGTCACACAACACAATGCCACAGATGTCTCAAGATTTGAGTGAGTGTGCAATTGGCATGCTAAATGCAGGAATTTCCACCAGAGCTTTTGCCAAATAATATAATGTTCATTTGTCTACCATAAACAGCCTCCAACATTGTTTAAGAGAATTTGGCAGTGCGTCCACCCGGCCTCACAATCGCAGACCACGTGTATGGCGTCGTGTGGGTAAGAGGTTTGCTGATGTCAATGTTGTGAACAGAGTCCCCCATGGTGGCGGTGTGGTTATAGTATGGGAAGGCATAAGCTATGGATAACGAACATAAATGCATTTTATCGAGGGCATTTTGAATGCACAGGTACCGTGACGAGATCCTGAGGCTCATTGTGGTGCCATACATCCACCGCTATCACCTCATGTTTCAGCATGATAATGCACAGGCCCTTGTTGCAAGGATCTGTACACAATTGCAGGAAGCTGAAAATGTCCCAGTTCTTCCATGGTCTGCATACTCACCAGACATGTCACACATTGAGTATGTTGGGGATGCTCTGGATTGACATGCTCAACAGCGTGTTCCAGTTGTCAACAATATCCAGCAGCTTCTCACAGCCATTGAAGAGGAGTGGGACAACATTCCACAGGCCACAATCAACAGCCTGGTCAACTTTATGCGAAGGGGATGTTTCGTGCTGCATGAGGCAAATGTTGGTCACACCAGATACTGACTAGTTTTCTGATCCTCGCCAATATTTATTTTTTAAAGGTATCTGTGACCAACAGATGCATATCTGTATTTCCAGTCATGTGAAATCCATAGATTAGGGCCTCATTTATTTATTTCAATTGACTGATTTCCTTATATGAATTGTAATTTAGTAAAATCTTTGAACTTGTTGCATGTTGCGTTTATATTTTTGTTCACTATAGTAACACTTTAAAACAAAACTAATATATGGCTTTGTTATCAATTTTGGGTCATCAACATGTTGCCACAACAAAATTGTGAGTTTGTGTACCTGCACTGTTTGATAATGGTTGAAAAATTGTTTCACTACTCAATAATCAGTGGCCTCTGCATAGTCAGTGGCACAACCACAGTCTCAAGTTGCTACATCTATTTCATGTAAGTGGATATCTCTCTCCATGAAATTGACATTTTGAAGTATCTTGAGTTGCTTGCTAAGGCGTATCCCTAGTCTGCATCTAACAAGTAAAGGAGCATGTAATCAATCCAATGATAACCTGTGTGGATTTCCTCACCAAACAGTATCATTCTCAATAGGATTTAACAGGCCTTTTCAAGTCTCCACACCCTGACTGAACACAGAATCTATGCATGCCATTCTAACCTGTGACCATCATTATCAGATGCACTGTGTGTAACATGGCATAGACAACACCAACCACTACACCAGGAGATACTGAAATAACCAACCAGTAAACCATTGATACTGAAATCAATCTTTCTCACTATTAGGCCTATTGATTTGAGAGACTTTCCCATATTATTATTCACATTAACAGTACAAATACATAGGGGCAATTCTATGGTAACAGAGTGATGCTGAAACTCAGATGTTTCACTTTATAATCTATGCCAAATAAAAACCAATGATTGCGAAGTTAAACAACCCATACAACTCTATGCTCAAGGACGACTTGGACGTTTCAGCATCACTATGTTACCATGGAATTGCCTATAAGCACAATGTCAAGCTAAGCACAAGGTTAAAGCAGCTAAAGTTAACGGTTCATCTCTGAGATCGTCAGATGAGCATGGCTGACCTGTGATGTGTTGGTAGCACGTGCGCCCTACAGCATGGAGTGCATGGCATGGCCCATCTCGCGGACCAGGTTCTCCATCATGTCAGGCGTGAGCACACTCTATATGCTGTTGGTTTCAAGATTAGTCCCACAAGGCCATAGAGACCTTTTCTTTTGAACATGCCAGAAACAACAGCCATGACTGCATTTTGAACAACTGAAAACATTTTTGATCTACTGAAACTCATGTCATCTTTAAAGAAAGGCAGTTGTGCTGTGGGCGTGGTGTGTGATGCTCTGTCTATCTGGTGGGGTTTATTTGCTCTGTGGAAGACTTCACAGTAGATGTATCCCAGCAACGCCTCTGTCTCATTAACTACAGCCTGGGCAGGAAGTAACGAGACAAATGAGCCAAAGTAGGAGATCACACCATAGAAACACAATTTAGACACAATATAACCACAGCAAACAAACCACAACTGTAACATTGTACGGACATTGGAATAGTTATACAAGGGTTTTTACCAGTTTGCGGACATCATAATTCCACACCTCTCCTGCACTTGGATTTTTGGACATGAGAGAGACTCCATAAAGCTGGGTGAAGAGGCTGTTCAGGCCCTCCATACAAGACCCCAGGGAGAAGTAGGGACTGTAGAGGCTGGGATAAATGTTGTACCAGCAACCAAAACACAACCACAAAATGTCATGAAAACATTTTAGCCAGTCCCAGTTGTGTGACAGAGACAAGCTACTGTAGATGACTGCATGAATCTCCTGCTAAAACCAAATTGGCACCTATTAGCAAGGTTCCATAGTTAATTATGGTGCTTTACAGATTCCTCTTATTCCCCCCTAAAGCCACTTGTTGCTCTGATTAACACTTGTCATGGTGACTCTTGGGACTAACGCTCTGAGATTAGCAGACATAAGTGGGGCAGCCCTATCAGTTGATTTGCAAGGCTGCTGCCAATCTTGGGAAGCATGCACAATTCCTCAGTTCTGGTGTGGACAACGCATTCCATTTCAAGAAAGCAGTGCCTTCCCTGGAGGCATATACAAATGTCACTTGGATTGAATTCAAACCAGTGAGAAGCCCATTTCCTAGGCCCAGTTTTGTAAACATGACTAGGCACACAGCAGCACATGATGTGGCCTCCTTGCTTGTTGTATATGGGACAAAGTGTTACTGTACATTATGTGCTGTATTATTTAAGTGGTGTTTCACATTGAAAGAATACTCAGGTAACACCGTATACTATGCTTCACTCAAGGGGCAACCGTAAACTAATGGAATAGTAGCAGTAATCGTATGATCTTTCCTAAAGAGTAAATTATCTTTCCTACATACTACTAAAGGGAGTCATTTATACTATTTTGCACATGATGTACTACTAGGGCTTCATTTACCACACATAATCAGAAACCCATTTCAGACTCCAGGAGAAGATGACAGAGTATGAGCACCAGGAGCCATGCAGTGGTGGTGGCAACTTTGGGCAACCAGCAATCCCTGGGAACCAACCGCATTCTAAACACAACTCCATATGAAACTCCTAACAACAACATAGCACAGCACGGCATAGCACACCAAGGAGATGGAGAGGGCTGAGGGGAAAGAGATTTTCCTCAGTTAAAAGAACGAGGAAAAAAATACTCTCCACCACCTCCCCCTCCTCAGACAGAGGTTGTGCCTAACCCCATTGTAGAAACAGCCATTAAGTCCATCCCCCAGGAACTGGAAAGTCTGCAATAAAGCTTTAATAAACTGTTATCCAGCACATTTGGCATTTAGACTTATTGGCCTCTGGTGAACGCCTGAGAGGAAAAGCAGTTCTTCAATAATTTCCATTAAAAAAGATGATGTGAGACAGGGCGCAAACTGGAGATGCTAGATGTGACCAACCACATCTCGCATTCACTCAAAATGTTCACAGCAGATCAGGCCATTCCACTTCTCCATCTGGGAATCGTAACATTTATGAATCACTCTTGGCAATAAAGATAATACACTTTCTTAACGGCCCAAAGCCCATTAATCAGCATCAAACTGCTGACATAACACATACTAGAACAAATGAGTAGGGTCTCAACAGATAATACAACATATTGTATATGCTATTGGAGAAATCCTTTCCCGACAGACTAAAATGGGATTTATTCCTGCAATGAGTTCAGATTCAGGTTGACTTGAATACTATCTGGGTCCTCACCAATGTCCCCTTTAATTTTTTTCAGCACTGAGCAAATTTCAGGTCTGCTGTGTGCCAACTTCAACATTGTGAAAATTATGTGGAACTTCCAGCACACGTTTACTGTGAACACAGAAGCTGTACCCGCTTTAAGTTACAGTTTTAACAGTGGCCATGTAGGCTACTGTGGCTATTTGATCATATTGTAGGCCTACCAGTGGCCTACCATCAAAAACTATAGAGAAAATGCATCCCAAAAGTTTTAGAACACCAATTCCTTCAAGGGTTTTTCTTTATTTATACTATTTTCAAAATTGTAGAATAATACCGAAGACATCAAAACTATGAAATAACACATATGGAATCATGTAGTAACCAAAAAATGATTAAACAAATCCAAGTATATTTTATATATTTTAACAGCCTGAGACAGATAAAATAAAAAGGCTTTATCGTTGTTGTATTATTATTATTTTTGAACTTTTTACTGATATCCATTTGGTAGTTACAGTCTTGTCCCATCGCTGCAACTCCTGTACGGACTCGAGAGAGAGAGGTGAATGTCGAGACCTGTGTGTCCTCTGAAACACCACTGCTGGCTTGCTTCTGAAGCTAAGCGGGTTTGGTTCTGGTCACTCCCTGGATGGGAGACCAGATGCTACTGGAACTGGTGTTGGAGGGCCAGTAGGAGGCACTCTTTCCTCTGGTCTAAAAAATATCCCAATCCCCCAGGGCAGTAATTGGGGACACTGCTCTGTGTAGGGTGCTGTCTTTCGGATTGGACTTTAAACGGGTGTTCTGACTCTCTGAGGTCATTAAAGATCCCATGGCACTTATCATAAGAGTAGGGGTGTTAACCCTTGTGTCCTGGCTAAATTTACCTGGTAAAATAATGGATAAATAAAAAATAAAAACACGACCCAGCCAAACCGCATTGCTTCTTGACACACTGCTCGCTTAACCTGGAAGCTAGTGGTAGCAATGTGCTTGAGGAAACACTACAACTGGTGGCTGAAGTCAGTGTGCATGTGCCCAGCCAGCCACAAGGAGTTGCTAGAGTGCGATGAGACAAGGACATCGTGGCTGGCCAAACCCTCCCCTAATGACTCTGGGCCAATTGTGCACTGCCTCATGGGTCTCCCGGTCACGGCATGGGATCGAACCCGGGTCTGTAGTGCCTTAGAATTTTGCTCCACTGGGGAGGCCTTTATCTTCCCTCTGTGGGCTGATATTTCTGCACCGCAGTCCCGGGGGAGCCGTGCGGCAGTCTTGGGGCTACTGCACGTGCACAATTTAGAGGGAATATGGGTCCTCACTGTATTCTGGATGGTTCTCATCTGCCTAACACATTCAAACTGTCTTTTTATACTGTAGCATGGCAACAGTGATTCAGGTTACATATTCTAATCCATAGTTTTTTATATTTTCTATCAAATAAGTCAAAATTACAGGGTAATTAGGATAATTAGTTGATTATATAAACGCAGATGGGAAAATCTTCAGGTAAAATGAGAAGACAGCTCAACTGAGCGAAGGAAGTTGATATAGGATAAACAAAGACTTTACGTAGCTCCCATATGTATCTCCTAACACTCTTTGTAACATTTGATGCCCAAGGAGGACCAGGTAAAGAATAAAATGATGAGCAACAATGAAATATGAAGTTTGTGCCCACCCACGCAAAATACACACACACAGAATTCAAACAGATGTATCTCATTGGCGGTTGGCAGAGAATAACTGTGTCAGTTGGTTTGTTTAAATATTAGATCTAAGACTGTAATACTCCCCTTTTAGCACACAACACACCACTGAAGTACGGAGGGTTCAATGGCATGAGCTCCTATGGAAGAGAAACATGATATTACTAACTGTCTTGGTCCAAACACACCAAGACAGTTGTGAAGAGGAAACAACAACCCCGTTTACCCCTCAGGAGAATGAAAAGATTTGGCATGGGTCCCCAGATCCTCAAAAAGTTCTACAGCTGCACCAACGAGAGAATCACCACCTGGTATGGAAACTTCTCGACATCTACCCTCTTTCTTTCTACATGTCCTTGTTCTGTATGTCTTGTTTTGTATTATTTGTTTTGTACCCAGAACTCTGGGTCTTGTTGTACCTGTCTGCTCTTTTATGTTTAGATAAGAATTGTATACCTGTCTTGTATACCTATACACCATTTTTGTGTGTGTTCAATAAAAAATATTTGAAACAAAAAAACTGGAAGTCTGAATGTTCCAGCATATAAATTATAATTCACACATTTTTATTTGGTGATTCTTCAAATATATATTTTTTTCAAACATAAAAACCTTTACTTCACAAAACTTAGAAAGCTCTGAGCAATTAACTATTTCAAGGTATTATATCGTCACCTTGTGGTAGAGAGGATACATATCATCTTTTCAAAACAAAGATGGAGAAAATATATTTCCTTCCTAGAGAACAATGGCGGTTTACTCAGTAGCAGATCATGGTACAGATACAGTATATCGACACTCAATCATATTTTTAATGGTAAGTTTACAAACATATATTATGATCAATAGAATTGAAACTTGTATGTCATTATGGTAAATGGTGAAATAAGTATAACTAGTTATAATTCTAATGGCTTAGCATATAATAAGAAAAGACCATCAGTATTTACCTGGCTAAAAGAGAAGGAATATAATATTGTTTACAGAAACTCATTCAACAATTTTAGTTGAAGTTGTGTGGAAAAGGGACTGGGTGTGAAAAATATACTTCTCCCATTGACAAAGAAACTCAAAAGGGGTGATGCTATTAATTAACAATAATTGTGATATGAATATGCGAATTGTCCAAACAGATCCGCAAAGACCATAACAGATTTGGCTCATTAATCTATACGGTCCAAATAATGATGATCCATGCTTCTTTGAAAATATTTAATAATTGATCGAGCTTATAAGCAATACAAGACTCTATTATTATGGTGGGAGATTATCATTACTGTATTTAGAAAAAATAAAATAAGAAAATCACATTACAAACTATCATCCTCATGCACTAAAGGAAATCACGAATATCATGGATATATTGGAACTAGTGGATATATGGAGGCTTAAATATCCTGACCTAATGAAAAATACAAGGCAGAGTCTCAATCAAGCTAGTCGTTGGCACCAAAAGTTTAAAAAAAAAAGTGGTTATAGAATGCGGTTGGACCATCAAATAATTGAAATATACATTACACTTACAGAATTTCCACATGGGTGAGGATATTGGACATTTTATCAAATCCTATTGGATAACAACTTATTTTTAACCAGGACAGAAGAATTTATAAAATATTTTTTTCAACATGGTCATGCCCTGACCTTAGAGATCCTTTTTATTCTCTATTTTGGTTAGGTCAGGGTGTGACTAGAGTGGGTAGTCTAGTTTTTTTCATTTCTATGTTTACCTGGTATGGTTCCCAATCAGAGGCAGCTGTCTATCGTTGTCTCTGATTAGGGATCATATTTAGGCAGCCTTTTCCCACTGGGTTTTTGTGGGATCTTGTTTATGTATTGTTGCTTGTGAGCACTGCATAGCGTCACATTTCGTTTTGCGCTTTATTGTTTTCTGTGAGTTTCATTAAAATAAACATGTGGAACTCTACGCACACTGCGCCTTGGTCCAGTTATTCCAACGATCGTGACAAACATAGGTGCAGCAGATCCTCCTATTGTAATGGACACTTTTAAATGTGGCTTTATAGGCCATGCAATTCAATACTCATCTTTTTTTTGGGATCCAGGGCCCGCAATTGATCCAGCAATTTAGGTCAAAAGAGAGAAAATAGAGGGACTAACAGTCCAGATAGATAGAAAACTGTACCATAGAGGCACGGAATAAGTTAGAGGAAAAATAAAAATAACTGGAGGAACTTATTCAAGAAAGATCAAGTGTAATATATTATTAAAAAAAGCAAACTGGATGGAATATGGGGCGAAATGGGGGAAATTGATATGTCACGATCGTTACAATGAGTGGACCAAGATGCAGCATGGTATGGTTCCATCCTCTTTATTTTGAAGTGAAACTCAAAGAAAACAATACATTGAAAACGAAACGTGAAGTTGCTATAGTGCTCACAGGCAACTATACATAGTCAAGATCCCACAAAGCACAATGGGGAAATGGCTGCCTAAATATGATCTCCAATCAGAGACAATGATAAACAACTGCCTCTGATTGGGAACCATACCAGGCCAACATAGATATACATATTCACCTAGATAACCCACCCTTAGTCACACCCCGACCTAACCAACATAGAGAATAAAAGCTCTCTATGGTCAGGGTGTGACATTATATGATATTTTCAACAGAAATGCTACAAAAAAATAATTTACTGAAACTTGTAACAAATTATGAAGTCATGATTCACCAAGTAATATTTAGAAAAAGAAGCAAAGTACGATAAGCATATGTTTTTGTATCAGTTTCCTCCATCTCCACTAACCAAAATTAATATTAAGGATTATTTTTCTATTAATAATGTAAAATTAACACCTGTACAGAAAGACTCATGTGAAGGCCAAGGAGGTACTTCTTGATGCAATTAAAGCCTTTAAGTGCGGTAAAACTCCAGGGCTGGATGGCATACCAGTTGAGGTATATCAATCCTTTTTTTATGTCCTCAGAGGATTGTTATTAGCATGTTTTAACCACTCCTGTAAAATGGTAGACTATCAGATACTCAACAAGGCAGTCTGCTTTCAAATATAAATATCCAGTCCATTTAAAAAATTGGAGGTCCCTTAAATTTCAGTGTTGTGACGCAAATCTTTTTGCAAAATGCATAGCGCATAGAATTAAAAAGGTATTGTCCGATATTATTCATCCTAATCAGACAGGTTTTTTACATGGACGATACATTGGTGATAATATAAGACAAGTACTGGAAACAACAAAACACTGAAAAATCTGGGAAACTAGGCCTGGTATTCATAGCTGACTTTGAAAAGGCTTTTGATATAGTACGATTGGAATTTATATACAGTGCCTTGCGAAAGTATTCGGCCCCCTTGAACTTTGCGACCTTTTGCCACATTTCAGGCTTCAAACATAAAGATATAAAACTGTATTTTTTTGTGAAGAATCAACAACAAGACACAATCATGAAGTGGAACGACATTTATTGGATATTTCAAACTTGTTTAACAAATCGAAAACTGAAAAATTGGGCGTGCAAAATTATTCAGCCCCTTTACTTTCAATGCAGCAAACTCTCTCCAGAAGTTCAGTGAGGATATCTGAATGATCCAATGTTGACCTAAATGACTAATGATGATAAATACAATCCACCTGTGTGTAATCAAGTCTCCGTATAAATGCACCTGCACTGTGATACAGTTTTATATCTTTTATATCAGATCCAACAATAATATCAAGGGGCTAGAAATACAGGGCTTAAAATCAAAGGTGTCATTCTACACCTTTGTTTGTTTTTTAATCCACAGTTTGGATCCCTCCATAGCCTCATAGATGATCTAGATCATTTTTTCTAACCTCTCTGGATAATGAATATGAATTCTGAGGGCTGAAATTATTAAATATTCAAGACATAGGCCTCTTACTAAAGGCTTCAGTTACACACTGTACTTAAATCTGAACTGGTTCTCTAGCAGATTAGTAAGAAAGGCTCACCCCGTGTTCAAGAATGGCCGTTTTCCCATTCAGATTATCTTGTGACCAGAAAAAAACGATTTATTATACTCAACTTGAGATTTAAATAAATTGTGTTTCCTTGTATTTCTAGCCCCTTGATATTATTGTTGGATCTGATTTTAATAGCTGACATTTCGATAGCCATAATAAATACTTATGCCAATAGTGGACAACCTTGTTTTACTCCTCTTGACAGTTTAATACTTTCTGAGATGGAGAAAAAAAAGAACAACATTTAATGCTATCTGAATTGACTCAGAAAAGTAACATAATTAGGCCTACAGTGTCACAGAGAGGTCAAACAGTGGCCCGAGGCTCTTGGACTGCGACTGCGTACACCCTAGCCTGACACCTGGATGTTCCTGGTCCAATCCACCGGGCCCCGCTCTATCTGGTGGATGTTGCTGCCTCCACTGGCTATATCTCCTCCTCAAGTTACTTACCAGTCTCTTTCCATCTGACCAGGGCTCTGGTCAAAAGTAGTGCATTATACAGGGAAAAGTTATAGGGAATAAGGTTCCCTTTGGGACGCATTCTGCCTGTTGTATTTGTATTTATTATGAATCCCCATTAGCTGCTGCCAACAATTAAAAACATTACATTGCATATTTCTGTATTTTAAAGGTTACATATCTTGACTGCTGAAAAGAAAAACATTTTGGAACTAGGTCAACAAGTGTCTAATGAAACCAACACAAAACGATAGTTTTTGGTTGGAATTTTCCTTTAACTGTGTGCCCTCAGGCCACTACTCTACCACATCATATCTACAACACAAACCCATGTGTATGTTATCATGTGTGTGTATGAGTGTGTCTGTGCCTGTATGTGTGTCTCTTCACAGTTCCTGCTTTTCCATAAGGTGTATTTTTTATATATATATATTTTAGCTAATTTTACAGCTTGCATGAGTTACTTGATGTGGAATAGAGTTCCATGTAGTCATGGCTCAATGTTGCCATGAGCCCCACCCTGCCTATTGTAAACGATTTCTTCATCCCATTCCCCTAGTTAAGCAAACGAAGGGGAGAGGCTGGGACTGTAAGTGATGTAGTAAATAACTTTGTTTGATAAATGCCCTTTATTGTGTATGTGTGTCTCTTTTGAAGGTTTAATAAAACCTTCATTCAGCCAAGACGTATTTTCATTGATTAAATATTATACAGACTGAACAGTCATTTACCAATAAGATGAATAAGTTGCATTGCAGTTGTGTGTGGTGTTGTTGCCATTCAGCCTCATCTAGTGTTGGTATGGAATAACTGATAACTGAAAAAGTACCTCAGCCTTAGGAAATCATTGGGGAAAGAAGTCACACTTCCAGTTTGCACTAATCTGTATTTGATTTACTGTAATACAGAGATACAGACAGTATAAAAGAATACATTCAATCTAACAATGTCTTCATTTTGTTTTAATAGAAAATGAAAGTATAGTCTTCCTTTATTCACAATTTCAATAAGGAAAGGGCAATACCAGTATTACTGGCCAGAAGGCTCAGACAATATGCATAATGACTACAGAGAAAGTACTCACACTTTAAGACCCTAGGAACCGAAGGCTTTTCATAAAGTCATATGGTAAGTCATGAAATACAAGTTTCTAGGTGTGTGGGGAGTGGGTCAGTGACTTGAGGGGGAGAAAGAATCAGTGGAGGAAGCAACAGGCTGGTAGAGGGGGGCAAGGTGGGATTGGGCCAGGCACATTCAGGTGTCAGGCTGAGGTGTCCTCAGTCGCGGTCCAAGAGCCTCAGGTCCTCCGGAAGGAGAGACAGAGAAAGAGAAAAGATTAGGGTTTGTGAGCGCATGCCTAAAACCATAGTACACCACATACACTGGGGGTAGAGAATAATCAAAAGTGTTGTTGTGGACACTGGACAGTCGGACTAACACACACACACACACACACACACCTGTTTGACCTCGTTGTGATACTGAAGGTCTACTTATGTTACTTTTTTGAGTGAATTCAGGTAGCATTTGATGTCCTGCAATTGTGTTAACAAAGGCAGCCAGCATTGTAAATGAAGAGATGTGCAGAAAGATAATCAGCCTCTGTGTCATTGGATCGTTTCCCCTTAATGTATTTTTTTTATATCAGCCAAGCCCATCTTTTCAAGAAACACAATTGATTTCAATATCTAGTTGAGTGAAGAGTCTATTGCTTCAGTCCTTGTATAGTTTTGACTTCTTGTTACACTATTTATATTAATCTCTAGTTGAGTAAAAGTCACAAAATGATTTTTTTAAATGTGGTAAACAGTGCCACACTCAGGCAAAAAAACGGAATGTGCTATTCTCAGCTAGGCCCATTTTTTCAAATATAAACATTTATTATATCTATATTTGATCAAAATACCTAGTTTGTTGTGATCACAATAAAATCCTAATAATTCAGGTATAGAGCCCCACAGTCAGGCAGACACATCTGAATGTTCTATCACAAAGTTTCCCTGGATGATATGGATTCAACTTAGAAATACTATAAAAGTAAATTAATAGATGACAGTCACCGCTATTAACCTGTCTCCAATATAATCGCATAATTTACAGAGACCCGCCGTGGACATTCGTGTGAAAAGGTGTTCCGTGGTCTGTTTTAAACAATGGGTGGATCTAATCCTGTACACTGAATGTTGGTTAAAAACGCATCCCAGCCGGTGTCTATTCCACAAGCTACCGCCAGCTAAATCTATGACGTTAAAATGGCTATTTACTCTGTTCCATTTGACTGCGCAATCCACTGTCTCGTCAACCCAGCCAGGCAAATTATAAACTTGATCTCCACCATAAAAAGCATCTAGACATTTTATCTCATTTTTTTTGGAATAACATTTAGTTTCCAACAGCAGAGATTTGTATAAACCTTGCTGTCTTCTCTCCGATATTTGCAACATTTTTCAATATTCATTGGATCTACAGCTGTCCCATAGTAATTAATGAACGAGTCGGGACGAGATAGAGGCAGGCAGCGTTTCTCAGCCAGACGAAATCATGAATCAGCTGGCATCACCAAAAAATGTCAATTGAAAAAAGGTTAAACGAAACGAAGTGCAGCTACTGTAGTTTGCAGTCTTTCCAGCTAAAATTGGAAGTGATTGTGTTGGCTAGCTCCTCTGAACAAGTGTCCTGACGAGTGAGCACATTTTCTATGCCAAGCGAAATCGTGCCTCATTAGCTCATTGTTATGGATGAATCCAAAAACATGTCACTAGAAAACAGCTTAAACAAATGCAGCTACTGTTGTTATTCTGTCTGCACTGTTTGAGGTGACTGTAAATTAACTGTAGTTGGCTAGCTAGCAAGCAAGGGATAAGAACGTTGCCAGTATGACAATAGAACATTTAGAATGAACGACTGTGTCGCGTCAGTAGATACAGAACAAAAAGACCGAACCAATAGAACGAACGTTGCTTGGGTAGCAACCCTAGATTGGTCTCGGGACTATATCTTGTTGAAGGATGAAATGATAAATTAACCCTTTCATGCGTGAGTTCCAAATATCTCTAACGGTCGCCCCAGCGTGAGTTTTTTTTATGCACGTGATGTTAGAATGTTCTCTCCATTCCAGAATGTGATTGATACGTAACAGTACATTTGATCCGCGCTGCCCTCAAACTAAAGCAAGCACGCAGCCTGTTTATATTTATAGGTTGTTTTAACTTCAATTTCAAATTATTTTCAAACAAGTTTTTATTTTCTAAAAACAGTTTGAATTTAGGTGTGTTCCGCCTCCTCATTCATTCACATAAAAATAGTCATTTTTACTTTTGCGGATAATTACATTTTTGGGACATTTCTGAAACTGACAAAATTCCCCAAGCACTTACCAATTGTTTGTGCAGTTCACGTCTGCAGACATTTGCTCATCTCCCGTCAGAACAGGATCTGCACACGTGATCACATTTTCTATTCCACATTTCTATTGTAGCGTACTGTATGTATGGAGCATAATATATTTGTGTATATTCTTTATCACCGCGGACACGTGAGGTAACGTTACTCATTTTATAACCTTTATGGTGTTATAGTCAATCGTGCTTATGTAGCCACATTCTTCTATTAGCTCTGTAAAACAATACTAAATGCGTCAGAGAAGTATTATCTTGTGTTGCATTTTGAAGCTACCATGGCCTTATGACTCTCAAGTGGTGCAGCGGTTAAAGGCACAGCACATCAGTACTAGAGGCGTCACTACAGACTCCCTGGTTCAAATCCAGGCTGCGTTTCCATCAAAGTAAGTGCCTTAGTACGTTATAATAGTTATAATAATAGTTTCCGTATGCCGTTTCTGCTGTAGCTGTAGATCATAATATATTCCTTATAACTGCGGACACGTGAGGTAACGTTACACATGTTATAACCTTTATGGTGTTATTGTCAATCATGCTTACCTAGCTACATTATTCTATTAGCTCTGTAAAACGATGCTAGTTGCGTCAGAAAACTATTAGCTTGTGTTGTATTTTGAAGCTACCCTGGCCTTATAACTTCCAAGTGGCGCAGCGGTCTATGGCACTACAGACACCCTGGTTCAAATCCAGGCTGTATCACAACTGGCTGTGATTGGGAGTCCCATAGTGCAGCGCACAATTGGCCCAGCGTTGTCCGAGTTTGGCCGGTGTAGGCCATCATTGTAAATAATTAAATTACTTGCCTAGTTAAATAAATAAAAAATATGACAATGGTTTGTTTATTTGGTCTATTCAGCATAGCTCTATTCTGCCCTGCCTTGCCCCCTTGTGGAGCTCAAAAGTTAGTTTCTTACTGTTATAACTCAAATCTGTGATTTTGTCAATGCAATAAACTATTTTTTTTTATAGCAGTGTTTATTATGTTACTTCTTTGTAGTATTGTTTTATTGCTATATCCTTATATTGTATTCTAATGAATAATTCCTCTTTATTCTGTACTTTCAGAAACCAGAAACATTATTTGCCAATATCATAACTGGAGCTGGACATCTTTGGAGCTGAAGAATGAGGACAGCTTTTGTATGCTAATGTACACTCCTTAACAGTTGTACTGGATGAAAACACAGCAAGAAAACACATATGCCAATATGTAATATTAATCTATTTTATTGCAGTACTGGTAGTTGGTTCAACAACTTGTTTTACTAGAGGACAATAAAACGGAATATGCATAACCCATATTTAATATCCATGCAGTGACTGAACAACAACTGCATTTCCACCCCCATCTCTAAGGCATAGTATCATGGCTGCAACAACACTGAATGGCGCAGAGTGGGAGGTTACGTGGTTGACTGCCGGCACGCGCTACTTGTATCAATAAATCACTATCAGAAAATGTTTTGTGTGGTAATTATTTGTGTATTTACGATTTTATTCACGTGTTTTCAATTCTAGGTGACAAATCATGCATTCAGATTCTTGCACAGATTGTAATGGGCACATATTATGTGTGTAAAATACATTTTTGAAGGTTGTACTGATTATGATGAGCTAAGCTAATTCCAGCTGTGTAGCCATGTTTGTTGACATACAATGCATTCGGGATTCACGTCTGTTTGACCAAAGATGTTATAACAAAATGAGGTGAGTAAGAGTTCACACATTTTTTGAGGACTTCCGGAAATTAATGGTGGGATGTGAACGACGGTAGATGACACACCCCTTCAACATGCATACTACAAACAGACCAAACTCATCTCGTCTTCTCTTATCTTCGGTTTCTGTGAGGAAAAAATGCATGGCTGCGCGCTGAAACTAATCGTCGGATTACTTTCGATTTCTATAAAGTGTTTTACCTAGTTATTTCGATCAATGGTGAGCTCACCCGTGATGTGATTAATTATATACAGTAATTGCTATTAGCTAATTCATATTGTAGTTTACGTCAGCCGACAGTTAGAAAATATGACTGCTTGTGTTGGGTCAATCTTTCCTCAGCGCTAGGACAAATGTAGCCTACATTTTTCCGGTTAGGATGATTGTGTTATGCTATATTTACTTCTGTGAATATCTGAACAATGCATCCAAAAATAAACTGCTGACATTCTGGACATAACTTTGTAAGGACTGTGTTTGTGTAAATAGTTTCTGAAAAAAGTGTGGCCAGCTCAAACGCTGATTGTTGCGTCATTCGAAACTGCCGTTCTAAACGAGCATTCTAAAGAGTGTTCTAAACACACGGGTGTGATGTACGCTTCAGGGACCACTGTAGAACGATCACACCCGTGTGATGGTACGTGTGAAAGGGTTAATAAAATATAACGTTTTGAATGAAAATATGTCAATCATTATCTGAATATGTTGGTAACCCGTTGTATAAAAGTGATAATGCCCTCCACGCCAGTGTTTGAAATATATATTTGCACGATTTGCAGGTGTTGTGCCTGAAATCCACCCCTGCAGAAATCCCCCCCCCCATTGGCGTGAACGCCCACACACTAAATTTTTCATTGCTGCTACTTGCTGAGAAGCCCCTGACTGCATGGTGCAGTTCTCGGCCGGGCTCAATGTGGGCGGAGTCAAACGGTTTAACCCAAAACCTTCCCATCTCCTTCGAGGTCACGCAAATTGAGGTAAAGGCAATGGTGTCAACGAAAGCGAATCTCAATCGAACCTAACCTACATGGATAGCACTATAAACCATGAGCACGTGAGCTAGCTAATTGCTCACAATAAATGACACTTATTTGGACAAATTTGCCTACATGGGGCAGTAACGTAAACTCGTACATCGCCTTGGTCCGTACAATTGCCCTTATTTTAGCACCCCAAAAACGTAATACTTCCAGATCAACTGTAATGTCAATACCATTGTAAAGCACAATATCTCCCCTTTCCAACCGAATCAATTACATAACCTAAACGCTGCCCGTTTCTGCATAATTCAAGTAGGCATTTTTTAAAATGGCGGGTGGGGAAGCGAAACTAATGCGTGATAGTGAGGAGAGATGTCGTGTGGGAAAATAGCTTTTTTCCACTCGATCTGTCCAACTTATCAACTTATCGCCTCTAAAATTTAAATAAAACACTATAAAGAGTTTATATAATGTCTCATTACATACCTATTTGAAGGTTTGTGTCAAATTTGAATCGGGTTTTTAGGGCGGTGCTAAAGTGATCTTAGAAGTAAACAGCGGCTTTGAGAATGATGATCGCATGCAATGATGACGCAAAAATTACTAGGTATTCCCCCTGTCACTGTCCATTTCTTGCTTTTAAAGGATGAGAGAAGTGCTACACCTGGTGGAGAGAGACTGTAAGACAGAAATAGTTGCTTTATGTGTGCTGTACGTTACGACGTCTAGATGTAACGGAGGGTCCGTTTTTTCAACTTTTCTCCAATACTATAGAGCCATTACCATGTCGATCAACTCTTTTGAAGTCAACACAGTCGCTACAGCCCCATTAGTTTTCTTTGTAGCCTCGTTTGAATGTTGCGGTTGCGCACATTTGTACGGAATGAGGTGAGTTTACGTTAAGCCTAGGTTTACATGTACAGTTATGTAATCAATTTGATTGTTGATTTTCTGTGTTTCTTCAATGTATGCCTTGTTTTGTTTGGCTGGCTCTAAATGTCTATCGTTGATGCCATTCCCATAGTTGCACATAGCGAGTTTACACAGCCCACACAAATTCAGCAAAAAAAAAAATGTCCTCTCACTGTCAACTGCGTATATTTTTAGCAACTTAACATGTGTTAATATTTGTTTGAACATAGAAAGATTCAACAACTGAGACAAACTGAACAAGTTCCACAGAGATGTGACTAACATAAATGGAATAATGTGTCCCTGAACAAAGGAGGGGGGGAGGGGGTTCAAAGGTAACAGTCAGTATCTGGTGTGGCCACCAGCTGCATTAAGTACTGCAGCGCATCTCCTCCTCATGGACTGCACCAGATTTGCCTGTTCTTGCTGTGAGATGTTACCCCACTCTTCCACCAAGGCACCTGCATGTTCTTGGACACTTCTGGGGGGAATGTCCCTAGCCCTCACCTTCGATCCAATAGGTCCCAGACGTGCTCAATGGGATTGAGATCTGGGCTCTTCGCTGGCCATGGCAGAACACTGACGTTCCTGTTTTGCAGGAAATCACGCACAAAATGAGCAGTATGGCTGGTGGCATTGTCATGCTTGAGGGTCATGTCAGGATGAGCCTGCAGGAAGGGTACCACATGAGGGAGGATGATGTCTTCCCTGTAACACAGCTTTGAGATTTTCTGTAATGATAACAAGCTCAGTCCGATGATCCTGTGACACACCGCCCCAGACCATGGCGGACTCTCCACCTCCAAATCGATCCCGCTCCAGAGTACAGGCCTCGGTGTAACGCTCATTCCTTCGATAAACTTGAATCCGACCATCACCCATGGTGAGACAAAGAGAAATTCAGTGAAAAGTAATTTTTGCCAGTCTGGTCTACTGACGGTGGATTTGTGCCCATAGGCGACGTTGTTGCCGGTGATGTCTGGTGAGGACCTGCCTTACAACAGTCCTACAAGCCCTCAGTCCAGCCTCTCTCAGCCTATTGTGGACAGTCTGAGAAATGGAGAGATTGTGCATTCCTGGTGTAACTCTGGCATTTGTTGTCATCCTGTACCTGTCCCGCAGGTGTGATGTACCGATCCTGTGCAGGTATTGTTACACATGGTCTGCCACTGTGAGGACGATCAGCTGTCCGTCCTGTCTCCCTGTAGCATTGTCTTAGGCGTCTCACAGTACGGACATTGCAATGTATTGCCCTGGCCACATCTGCAGTCCTCATGCCTCCTTGCAGCATGCCTAAGGCATGTTCACGCAGATGAGCAGGGACCCTGGGCATCTTTCTTTTGGTGTTTTTCAGAATCAGTAGAAAGGCCTTTTTAGTGTCCTCAGTTTTCATAACTGTGACCTTAATTGCCTACCGTCTGTAAGCTGTTAGTGTCTTAACGACCGTTCCACAGGTGCATGTTCATTAATTGTTTATGGTTAATTGAACAAGCATGGGAAACAGGGTTTAAAGATCTGTGAAGTTATTTGGATTTTTACGAATTATCTTTGAAAGACAGGGTCCTGAAAAAGCGAGGTTTCTCTTTTTTTTGCTGAGTTTAGTTTATACAGTAATGAAATACATGGCAAAAGTCATTGCAACTTGTCCACACTGCAAACATATTTCAAAACATATTTACGAAGAAGTCATGCACATTGCTTTGAAACAGTGTCCAAGGAAACATTTTTGGCATGTGAGTTCATTGATGTGAGAAATGGTGTGTTTGCAGTCAAATACATTTTCTGGTCCAGCAAAACCCATACATGTTCCAACTTGGTTCAAAACTGTTATGAATGCTGGAGTATTAAAACGCTGTTGAATTTGACTTTTTCTTTACTTTCACATACTGTGTGTACATAAGCATTGCTCGGATCTTGTCCCCTGGACCTTGGGGGACTTTTGTGGATGATGTTCAGGTTAGACATTCCTTTAAATTATTCCACTGAACTGTAATATTTGATTTACATTCCTTTATTGAAACTTGTACCTTGTTCACACCACAGGGCCTACACTAAACTTTGTACATTGCAATGGAAGCACAGTGTGATTTCACTGAGGTATATATAAATTATGAATTTCTCATCACTAGTGGATATGTGTTTTGGAATCCCCATCCGATTTTGTGATTTTCTTTTTCAAAGGAAAACATGAAGCAAATTAGGCGATGGTGGTGACTAGTTCTCCTGCAGAACTTTCCCATGCCATAAGTCTAATTCTCCTGCAGAACTTTCCCATGCCATAAGTCTAGTTCTCCTGCAGAACTTTCCCATGCCATAAGTCTTGAACATTATAAAAACTTTTCATTTGCATCCTTTAAATCACTTGTTTCACTGTAGCCAGAATGACCTGAATATATTTTCGTATGTATGTCATTCACTCACTAAGGTCTGAAGAAGAGAGGTTGAAAGATCGAAAAAGCCAGCGAAAACAAAACACACTACAGGGAGGTGTCATTAGTGGTATAGTCTTAAACCAATGTTTAAAGAAGTCACAGAGCATCCAGCTCTGCAGGATCAGGTACTGTATAGGCTATTAGCTAAAGTAAGGTGCATTCTTATTTAACCTTTATTTAACTAGGCAAGTGAGTTAAGAACAAATTCTTATTTACAATGACAGCCTAGGAACAGTGGGTGAACTGCCTTGTTCAGGGGCAGAACGACATTTTTACCTTGTCAGCTCAGTGATTTTTATCCAGCAACCTTCCGGTTACTGGCCCAACACTCTGACCACCAATAGACCACTGTCTATTTTCTTTCTAGATGATACTGAAAACAAAATGCACAACGAACTGGGAGCTGTGACCTGGGTATGTAGTCTACTGTGTGTAATGCTGAAGACTTGATGCATGGCAAGATATAATAGTTGTGATGACTTGAGTAGTTGTAGATATCACTGAAAACCCCTTTAGTAATAGGGGCTTTTGTTTGCATTGTATTGTGAAAGTGGAGTATAATTTGACTTGATCACTCAATGAGGCACTACTCTTAATATTTATTCTTCCTTTTTCTTCAAGGAAGCAGATGTTCTTCTAAGGGACACCCTAGAGGCAGCAAGGTGATGTGAACTCCAAACATTTAAAGGCACTGTTCCCCTCTCTAGTGTAATTGGGATGGACGGGGAAGACCACAATACAACCCTTAAAGAACTACAGTTGTATGATGGCCTGGATGAAGAGAGAAATGTTCTCCTCAAGGAACCATTCATGTTACAGAGAGATTATAAGTTGTTCTATTTGGAGGCAGTTGACAACAAGAAAATGACTGTCTTTGTCTCTTTAGAGGAGCAGGAGTGAAGTGGTCAAATCTTATTTTGTCTGCTGTGTTAATTGTTTCAATTGTTAATTGTGTTATGTTTAGTAAAGATGACGTAGAAGTCACCCGAGTCTCTGATCTCTTCACTGGAGCTGGTATAACTTAATGTACAAAGCACATTCAGCTTGTCAGTATGTCTATATGGTATAGTCTGTCTCCATTCTCATGAGGAAAGTAAATAACATTATAAATCAGGATGGTAGTAACTGTGTGTGTATATATGCTCAATTAAATAATATAATTACAAAGTTATAACATTTATCAACACAATTTTAACAGTAAATAACAAGTCTGCTGTTCACTGCAACTATCAGTAGTTTGTCTCAAATATAGCATGAAGCAAAAAGTGTTACATCTGCTGGTACTTTATATAATATTTCTTACAATCTTCAAAAATGAAATAGGTTTGTATTCAACTTGTGCCTTGCGCAAATGTGTGTTACTGTCAAACATCAGATGGACAAAAAAATGTGGGCAGGGTCAAATGTGAGCAGGGTCAAATGTGAGCAGAGTCACACTGCAGTCAGGGGTACTTGCTGGTTGAGATTTCTGCTCTTCACTCCATTGTCAGTTTAGCCTACATTTCACTGATCATAGGAGCAGAAATGATTTTTTTATTTGTGTCCTTCAAGGCAGCTGTCAATGATCACGTTAGGCTGTGTTTCATTTGATTTGTTATGGCGGTTTGATCGCGGAGGAGACACTAGTAATGTCTGCAGTTTTCAGTTTGTCATTTTGTTTCAAATGTATTAGTCTAATAATAAATCTCTTTGCCAAAATTAATCTCTCCCATGTCTTATTCGACTAGTAGTTCATCTGAAATGTTTGCTTGCCTACATTTTACTCTGTTTAATATAACATACATTAAGTCAGAGGCAAGACCAAGACCGGAGGGGGGATAGACCAGGAGGTGGACAAGGGGTTCGAGACGAGTCAAGACCGAGACCGGAGGGGGGATAGACCGGGAGGTGGACAAGGGGTTCGAGACGAGTCAAGACCGAGACCGGAGGGGGGATAGACCAGGAGGTGGACAAGGGGTTCGAGACGAGTCAAGACCGAGACCGGAGGGGGGATAGACCAGGAGGTGGACAAGGGGTTTGAGACGAGTCAAGGCCGAGAGTCCAATTCAAGCCCATGATTGTCATTTTGTCAAATCACTACCATAAACAAGAGTCCGGTATTTCTGTGTGCATATTTCAGAACAACATATATATTCTTTAGACATTCAAAATAGTGGCAGGGGGAGCTGGGGGTCCTCCCCATCATTTGGGGGGGCATCTAAAGCTAATTTCCTAACTTTTTCCACAATCCACAGTCTCTATTTACCAAAATGCCCACAGTCATCAAGCTAGGTAAGAGATCATTACAAAATATGTTTAAGGGGTTAATAAGACTGAACTAGATAAAAGGTCATTTATTAATAAATATTGTGTTGCACCTTTAACCAATCGCCTAACAAATGAACAACTCTTGAAAAAATACAAAGTCTTTTGATTGTCTTTACGAAGACATCCTCTATATAACATTTCAGCCAGACCGACCAGCCAGCATCACTACTCTGGACAGTTCTGACTTAGAATATGTGGACAACTACAAATACCTAGGTGTCTGGTTAGACTGTAAACTCTCCTTCCAGACTCACATTAAGCATCTCCAATCCAAAATTACACCTAGAATTGGCTTCCTATTTCGCAACAAAGCATCCTTCACTCATGTGATGTCATTTACAAAATAGCCTCCAACACTCTACTCAGCTAATTGGATATTCCGCTGAAACTGTGCGCGGCGGGCATGTGAATAGAGTTCACGTGCTTTGCGATTTCGTATGCTACATTGTGCATGATTTCTCTATTGCACTACAATACTTTGATACGCATCAGGCATTAAGAAGTAATTATAAACTGGGTGGTTCAAGTCCTGAATGCTGATTGACTGACAGCTGTGGTATATCAGACGTATACCACGGGTATGACAAAACATTTATTTTTACTGCTCCAATTACATTGTTAACCAGTTTATAATAGCAATAAGACACATCGGGGGGGGGGGGGGGGGGGTTGTTATATGGCCAATATACCACGGCTAAGGGCTGTATCTAGGCACATCGCGATGCGTCGTGCGTAAGAACAGCCCTTAGCTGTGGTATATTAGCCATATACCACACCCCCTTATGCCTTATTCCTTAAGTATACGCAATAGTCACTGAAAAGAAGTGGGTATACGGTTTATACTTGCGTATAAACTCCACTACACCAACGGGCCTGTGTTACAGAGTGCACTCTCCTACATGAGTGCACTAGTATTAGGTTCCCACTGCGAAAAAAACAAACACGTTTATAATAATAAATATGCTGTTAAGACTGTATTAATGTTTCAAGGCAGAATTGTATAGACTTAGTCTGGCAAAGCAGTTTTTTCCATTGTCACAATGCATGATGATCATTTGTTTCTTTACTCTGCTCTTTTCAGCTGGTCTCGGGAAGAAATTACATGTCCTCACTGTCAGACTGAGCACAAATGTATCAGTACAAAATGTATCTGACAGAGACACTTAATGTGGTCTCGAGACCAACACTGAAATTGATAACACATACAAAATTAGCCTTGAATTGATGTCTTTATTAACCAGAAAAAAACAGCCCTCTTGCACTCCACAACCATACTGAGTACCAGGAACTTTTCCCTGTGAAATCTGTTTGTATCAAAGTATGAAAAACATTAAGCAAAAATGTCAATGCAATTGCAGTTCAAGACCCCCCCCCCCCTCCCCCCACACACACACACGACTGGCAAAAATCTCAGAAAAGGAATTTAATACTGAGCGTACATAATACAGAACAACACTAGAATGTCTTCCCAATATGAGAAATCACAGTATTTTGCAATAAGTACTTTTTGGTTTCCTGTACTTGGCAAAAGGGTACCAATTTGTGACATGTGGCAAGACAATGCATTGTAATGTCATACAAAAGGAAAATGAATACTCAAATTTAAATAAGCAATGGTTTGCTACAGAGTGATCCCCAAACCACATCACTCAATCTCATATTTACACCTCAATCAATGACTAGAATACAACTAAATATTGCAAAATAAACAATGAAAAAATGAAGACAAAACAGAGGAAAACTAGGAATTCAAATTTGTACATTTTGGCTCATATCAACAAGTCACCACACAATACATTAAAGGATAATTCGTGTGGATTTACAAAGGAGTGTTGAAGTCAAAAGGAGGGTGAAGAAGATTAGTTGTCTCAGCGAGTGTACTTGGACTGAATCCGCCATCCTGGAAATGTTTATCCCTACCTACTCTAACTCCCAAGACTGCATTTCTGAGACTACGGTAAACTTAGTTGACCCCTGAGTTCCTAATGCAAAACTAGTGTATGAAATACCTCTTTACAGTGTGTTTCTTAGTGCAAACCAGCAAAATATGCTTGATTAAACAGAGGTATATTAAGATAGCACCCAAGCTGACAATGCTCCCCCAAACGGTTATTTAGCTGGCCAAATCACAAAAGCAGAATGGGAGGTGGTTTGCTTTATATATACACACACACACACACACACACACTTGTGAAAACCAGCTGTTCAAATGCTTGCATTCATACATTTAACCTTTTTTTTCTCCATTTATGATTATTTTTTTCATAGAAAATATAAATATCCCTGAATGAAACAGATTCACAGCATTTCCTTTTGAAAGGGCTCCAGTGCTACTACCTTAATGTGGCGATCAAGTGTCTTCAAGGTCTCCAGTTAGTCTCGCTCTGGCTAAGCCTGCTGCGCCAAGTCCTTCATTCGCTATCGTGATATGTCACTGTCCGTTTGCCACGGTTTCGGGTCTTGATACGTGTTCCACTCTGGGGTTCCTTGTACGACTGGTCGGTGTCTGCCTCAGATGCATCCCTCCTGCGTTGTCGAGAGTGGCGGACGGCACCCTTTTCGCTGACCCTTGACCTCTTGTGGCTTTTTCTCTTTGTACTGTTCTGGGAACCTGAGCTAGCAGAGGACTTCTCAGAGGCAGAGGACTCTTCCTCCTCTTCGCTTTCAGAGGCAGAACTGTGGGCACTGCTGCTGCAGCTTTCTTTTCGCTTGCGTTTCTGTCGCTCCAAACGTCTCTTCCATCTCGGACACTCAACCTCCTTCTCATCCTCTGACCCTTGAGAAGAGGCATCTTCCTGACTATTACAGTCCTCGGGTTCTGACATGGATCGAGATTCCTTCTTGGGATGTTTTGAGTTGGATCTTTTTGCCTCCCTCTCGTCCTTGTCACAGTAGCTCTTAGCTTTAGCCTTGCGCATGCACTGTTTGTTTTCATCCGGGTTCTCTGAGGAGTCTGAGGTGTAAATGCGTTTTCTCTTGGAAGAGGACTGTCGTTTTGTAGCAGCTGGGGAGGCTTTTCTTCGGTTGCGTTGATATCCTTTATGTGAAACAGTTTTGCTCTTCCCATTCTTACAACTGCCTTGCATCTCAGAGTTCAAGTCCTCCTCAGAGTCTTCATTGATATATTTCTTTTTTGGTTGGGCTCGAAGGCAAGGCCGCATGCTAGGGCTATGCTTCTCCTTCCCATCAGATTCTTCCTCTGAGGAAGCATGCAGTTTCCTCCTTGCTCTCCTGTTGGGTACAACTTCCTCCTCGCTCTCTGAAGCAGAGTCATTGCGACTCTGCTTTTTGTTTCGCAATGGAGTTTTTTTATTCGATTCTCCCTCAGATTCATCGTATGAATGGTTGCCGTCTGCTTCGTCTTCCTCCCCATCTTCCTCCTCTTCAGATTTCAGTATTTTATTGCGAGAGCTTGATCTCTTTGGAGTGTCACTGAGTTCCTCTGATTCAGGGCCATCCTCTTTGTGGGTTGAGGCAGATGTTTGCTCTTCGCTTTTTGATGGTAATTTACAATTTTTCTCAGAGTCTTTAGGATGTTCTTTCTCCACCCTCCTCCCGTTTTTGTGAGGGTGCTTTTGAGCATTGTGGTCTCGTGTTGTGTGTTGTCTCTTTCTGGAGCCAGACTTCTCTTCTGCCACATAACTGGTAATGCAAGTTCTACTTTTGCTCACTGCAGCAGTTGCGGTGCTTCTGGAGGACTTCTGAGACACAATAGTTTCTTCCTCCTCCCCTTCTTCACCATCAGAGCTCTCCTCATCCTCTTTCTCAGAGTTACTAACAGCCGGTTGATGTTTTGTGCTGTAGCCATTTACATGAGACAAATCATCTGAAAGAGATAAACATTAACACTACAGCAACAAATGAATGAAATTGGAGTAAAGGCAGAGAGAAAGTAGCCTGGACTGTGAAAGCATCTAGAGCATGCCTGTAGCTCTTACCCTTACCCCCCGTCACTGCAGCTTGTCTGGTCGTCCTGCGGCTGCTGGAGTTCTTACTCTCTCCATTCTGATGGCAACGAGAGGATGAAGCTTCACTCTCAATACTGTCCTCATTGCTCTCCCAATCACCCGATGAATCCTTGCCTTTTTTAGAACCTAGGTGAGAGAAAGAATATGTTACCCAATAGTGTTGAAATTTGTTCTCAAAGAATGCCCCCTTTTGTGGTTCTGGTACAGGAGATCCTTGAAAACAAAAGTTGATCCAAACCGGTCTAAACTGACTGTGTGCTTACTCTGTGCTGATGACGGATCCTCGGATCCAGAGGCTGATGACTGATCCTCGGATTCAGAGCTGCTCTGGATCACGGCAGTGCGTTTGCTGACTCGGGTCGCATGGCGGCTGCTTTTCCGCCTATGTTTGTCCTCATCCTCAGAGGCTGAACCATCGTCTTCCTCAGAGGCTTCCAGAAGCTTCATCTTGTTAACGGCTGCCCTGGCAGTCTTCCTTTTCAATGTCCTGCGGCCCACATTCTCCTCCTCATCCCGGTAAGTGTCTGTACCCTCGGATGGTGATCTCTCAGACTCGTTCCCTCGTCGCCTCTCTCGCCCAAATGTTCTGCGATGACCGTTCATCTGGGAACCCCTCTCTGGACACAGTGCAGCAACAACAGTTTAATGGCTAATAATCATATAATAACTAAAAAAAATATCTGCTCTGTACAGACCTTTGACCAGAAGGGCAGTTATCTGCTCTCTACCCCCTGCTCTAGTTACCTCTCCTTTTCCTTGCTCTGTGGTGTGATGGTGTTTACCTGGCCGTTTGGTATGCTTCCTATGGGTAACAGCATTGTTCCTGGTTAACCTGGTGCTGGACCTGCTGGGGAATCGGTGAGACATTGAGTTGGACAACTTCTCACCGTCCTCACTCTCCTCCCGCTCATTGGAGGACTCACTCTCGCTCTCAGCAACTGAAATAAAACATCAAAAACAGGGATTTTATTAGAAGGACAGCTAATAAGAGCTAGCTGCCTTCTGCCGGATTTATGTGAAATACTCACTTTTCTTCTTTGCCCCATTGTTCCTGGTGACTCTTCTGGTTCCCCTGGTCTCTGTGCTGTGATGGTGCTGTGAGGACCTCGGGCGTTTCTCTTCTTCAGAGTCACTCATATATAACTCACTGTAAATCTCAGAGTCTGACCTTGAGGAAGCTTCAGAAGAGCTGTGGCCTGAGCTGTCACTGCTGTGGCTCCTCCTCCTGGTTCTCTCAGGAGCAGAGACTTTGGCTGAGGTAGATTTGGTCGTCGACGCCGCTTCCACCTTTTCCTGAGTTTTTAGAGCAGTCCTCTTTTGACTGAAGGGAAAGAACAATATAATTAGAAGTGCTGTACGTCATGTGGACAAGTACATTTCCTTAAGCCCAATGAGGTCCGTGGGCAGTAGAAATGAGGCCTACCTTGTGGTGTCAGTGCTGGGTGCAGCAGACTCGTGGTGCTGAAGCTTCTTTCGGAACCTCTGGCTGCGGCGGAGCTTCTCGCTGCTCTTGACGGCAGTTTTGTATTGCGATATGATTGTTCTGATTCGCTCTTCGAAGAATGCAGAGAGCCGCAAAGTCATACTGTAGATCTGGGGACATAGGAGATAAAAATATGTAGAGCACACCAATTTGGCATCAGGTTCTAGTCACTAGATTGATGACAATCCAGAACCTGACCAATGTCAAATTGTAAATGAAAAATCAACTCAATAGGTTTTTGATCAAGGTATGATTTTTTACACTGGAATCACTTGTATGGTTTGGAAATGCAAGAGCTGAAATACCTTTGAGCGTTTGTTTGGCGTGAAGGCTTTAGCATTGGCAAATATCAGAAGTGTGTCTTTGCAGAGCTCCATGGGGTTTTCATAACGGTCCTCCTCAAGGGTCCCCTTCACCATTTCAAAGTCCATGGGAGTGTCAATGATGCTAAGGTAGTCCTGCAAACAGATATGAGTCCCATTCGATCAACAGTTCTGTCAGAGTCATTATTACAGTAGAACTCTCTGTTCTCTTACTGGGTAGGAGGTAGGATCCACAGGCTTTCTGAAGGGCTCAGAGTCCTCACACTCAAAGACATAGTTCATCAGGCGTTTGCACTGCCCCTTCCAGGAGTCTGGGTCAGGTACCGTCTCCGAAGAGCGCTGGGATGAAGGAAGACACAAGATAACATCCCCAGCCACTTCCCTCAGTTTTCATTGATGATTTTACATAATCTTTCATTACTTACCTGGCACAGTCTGTGTCCAGAAGAGGTGCCTGGTGCCTCTTCCAGGTCCTGGGAAAGACATTCAAATCAACATCAGTTCATCCCAAACATTTCAGAGCAAGGTTTGAATGACTTGCCACATCAAACCCTGATTTACCTCATCATCCGTGTAGTCCATGTCTTCAATTGCATTGTAGATCTCCATGATATCTGTACAGCTAGGTCGACTGAGGAAATAAAAAGGCAACATAAGTTGTTAAAAATTTATCTGTATAAAAGTTTAAGCTCAATAACACTTGGAAAACTCACTTGATAAACTTTAGCAGGACATCTGTGATAAGTTTTGCTGAATGGGCTATCTTGCTCCTTGGCTCATTGAAGGTCCGGGCATTGTGCACAATGTATCTGGCATCCCAAACTACAGCGGACAGTCGCCTGTAGAACCTACTCAACAGTCTCAGTCTGATGGTGCTCAGGTCTGTGGGGAAGGCTATCACTGTGCAGTAAGTTGGGTATTGAACTATGTCCACCGGGCCAGAGAATGGGGCTACAATATCTGTCAATGAGAAGGAAAATAACATTTTAAATTCAAAACCTCACTAGCCCATCTAGGAATGGTATACAATGCAGGAGTAGTTGAGGAGGAAGTAGTACCAAAATGCAGTGGTGCTTACCGACAGTGATGAGTTGGTCAATGCCTGCTATGATGCGTTCACACTCGTCATCTCTGCTCCTCTCACCCCACTCTCCTGTCTGGGGTTTATACATGACCTCTCTCATCTCCTCTGCTGTCACTGGAACCCCTCCACCTATACACTCAGGTTGCTGGGCTGAAGAGCACACACCATTGTTGCCATATAGTCCATTACCAAATAGTGTACTAGAATGTCCCATTTACAACAGAGTCTGTTAAAATTACCATCCTCTGGAATAGCTTCCACATCCCAAGGACTTAGCTTCTCCGTTTCGCCATTGTCCCATCTGGCAACAAAACAAAGACAAGCAGGTTAGAAGCATCAACCGTTGGGGACCATTTTGACTGGTTTCCAACATTGCAGACCCAATCATACTAGCACTTTAATACATTCTCACCGGACTTTGAAGCACTGGAAATGACTGTCCGGATATTCAGGCTGATATGGCTCCTGACAAACAATAATCCCAAACCACCAGGCATCATCTATTACGGACCGGAATCTGTCATCTGCAGTGAGGAATGTTACCATTTTAGGTGGGGGAATGCAGAAAACATTGTATCGAAATGTTGACCTGTTCATCTCATACGTTACTGGACCTTGAGTAGTGTGAGGAACCCCTGAGGAGAGATGTATTGTTAACTTACTTGGCTGCCAGACTCTACTGCGTGCTTCGTCATAACTCTGCCGAAGCACGAGGAAGTCAATCACATCTGGCATGTCATGATACCTGAGGGGAGGCGTACAGAAGTCCAAAGTTACCAAATGTCTCTGGTAATATCTGTGTACATTCATCTTTAATGTTAGACACTTTGAAGCGGTTGCATCACTTACTTGACATAAAATGATTTGTCTGTGATTTTGCGCGTGCCATGGTCAATGAGCGTCAGTTTCAGGCGGCAGAGTGTAGGAGGGCACACTTCATACTTGATCCCAGTTATTTTAACAAATTCTTGGTCCTGTAGAGAGAAGGAGAGCGTCAAGTTACTCTTCAACAATGTCCTTTTAAACACAGGCCCTCTCAACACACTAGCTCGTTTTCTACCGCATCAGTGGAAGACAGATTCATCCGTTTCCTAGTTTGGAGCAGAGTGGATATGTTCTTACCCTCAGCTCCATCTTCCTCCAGGGCTGTTTCTCCATGTTAATGGGGTACAGGTTGTTCCTGTTCACCGCCTCCACATACGCCTCGTGACCCTGGCGGAAATAGATTACCTGAGGGAGAGAGAGGGAAACAGTAATTAGATCAGAGGAGGCTGGTGGGAGGAGCTATAGGAGGACAGGCTCATTGAAATTGCTAGAATGGAAATGTGGTTTCCAGTTGTTTGACACCGTTCCATTCCAGCCATTCCTATAGCTCCTCCCACAAGCCTCCTCTGATGTGACATCAGAGATGCACACAACACAGTAGGGGAGACATATGGTCCAGACAGAGCCACGTACCTCATCACCCATCTGGGGAACGAAGGGAGACTTCCTGGGAATGACATCAGTGATCCACGTTGAGGGTCTGAACTCGTTGGAGACTTCTCTGTTGATCGACGGCCTGGCTTTAGGCCGCTGTGATACAAATGAACAATTACGTAAGATTTATTTAATATTCAATAGAGAAGTGTGAAACTACTTTTTGTCATACCATAACAGGATGCAAGCACTGACAGAAAATATGCAGGTTAGTACAGTGGCTAACCTTGGGCTTCTTGGATTTCTGCTTGCTAGTCTGAGGTGGCCGTTCCTCATCCTCACTTTGCTGCTTCTCTTCCTCCTCGATCTCTTCCTCCTCCGAGCTGCTAAGCTGGCGGCGAACTCGTTTCCGTGATGACACGGGAGTGGAGGGCTGCAGGTTAATCCCAACGTCTGCAGTCCAGTCAGAGTACTCACTGGACGAGTGGCTGTCATGGGAAACGCAAGTTATATTAGCATTAAACCAAGGGAAACAACAATATGACATACGTCATGTACCTCTTGCAAGGAATCAAGAGAAGCAAGGAGCTTATCTGTACCTTGAACTGTCACTTTTCCATTCCTCTTCCTCATTGGATGAATCCAGTTCACTGCCCTCCATCTCATGGTCCTAGAGGAGGGATAGGAGATGGCAAGATTGACCTCTTTCACCCATATTCCAAAATAGCTTGTTATTCTCTAACGGACACGTCAAAAGCATAGAATGTACCTCTGATGTTGTGGTCCCCTCTCCCTCCTCACAGGAGAACTCGATTAATTCCTCCACAATGCCATCTCTGCTCTGCTGGAAGACTTTTTGCTTTTTGCGGGACTGTGCTCGTTTGATGCAAGGCAGTTCATCTTCAGAATCATCCTGGGGCAGAAGCAAAGCAGAAATGCAGGTATGACGTCAGTATCATTTAAAAATTCCTGTGGTCAGTCATGATTTTTAAAAGTAATAAATATAGGTCTACTTACTCTACAACTGCCGTATGTCACACGTCGTTTCTTTGCATTGTATAAGGCAATCTCCTCCTCTCCTTTTGTAATTCGGAACTCATCCTGGTAACTAAGATCATTTACACATGTAATTTAAACTTGCATTTCAGGAATAATGTTCTAGCGATTAACCATTCAGGAGTAGGCTTGTTTATATACATGACATCCTTTGTGTTATATAACCAACTATACAGATTATCTACCCCTGTTGTTTGAGGGATGTCGGTCTCACCTGTAACTGCTGAATGAGAGCTCAGGTACCACCACCCTGCGTCTCCAGGCCTGTAGGTCCCTCTCCGTGGCCATCTGGCTGCGAGGGGCATTCTGGTGCATCTGTCTCACCCCCTCCACCTGCCCACTGCGCCGCAGACCCACGTTAGGGGACGACTGCACCTCAGCTGCACCTCGCTCATTCACCGATGCTGGGAACAGAGTGGGAGAGAAGGGAACACAACATCACTGCTTGTCCAGGACCCAATCATTCATTCAACCATAATGGGTGAGAAATTATTTTCCATTTCCAATAGACCAATAGACCTCGACCATTAACATGTAGGAATACAAAGTTTTTGAGCATGCCCCAGAGCAATGGTAGCTTATAGAAAGTAAAAGAGCTAGGAATATGTTATCTTGCACACCACCACACAATACTGCTAGTAGAACTGACAGTATGGGTGTGTTCCGGTACCTCTGCGTGGGGTGCTGGGGGCTGGGGCCAGTGTCCCTGGTCTGCTCTGCCTGTCCTGCTGCTCCTGCAGCTGCCTGATGGTGTCGTCCAGAATGCTGCGTCTGGCCGTGGCCTCCTCGTGGTCTGTGGTCAGCTGACTGATCACCTGCTCCATCACCTCGCCATCACCTGAGGGGGACAACATGGACAGTCTTAAGTAACAACCACTTTCTCAAACAGATTAGCACATCCACCCACTCACAAACTCTCAGAGAAACAGATGGTAGTTGCACTGGTCAAACAAAATCCACCCATCCACATGTGCCCAACTGCTATTTTAGTGTGGTTGTACTGGTCCAATAAACAAAAGGATCATATTGTCTTACAACTGTCTCGTAAATGCTAGTTTACATACTTGTGGCAACATATCCCAGCTGAGGCACCAGGTGTTCGTCTGCAATGTTCTCCCTCCCAGGGACCAGCCGCTGGTATCTAGGGGGGTGGGGGTTCCCATCCACATCCACTAGGAAGGGAGGGGGCATGAGGTGGGGTGCCTGCTGGGTCTGCTCATCCAAAACAAAGCCGTTGGCGTCCCGGATCAGTGGCCGATAGTCGGTGTGGAAAAACACCTGATCTGGAAGCTGGACAAAGACAAACAGGCAGTCAACCTCAAACCATTGAATAAAGGACTCTTTCCTATGCATACAGTGCCTTGCGAAAGTATTCGCCCCCTTGAACTTTGCGACCTTTTGCCACAATTCAGGCTTCAAACATAAAGATATAAAACTGTATTTTTTTGTGAAGAATCAACAACAAGTGGGACACAATCATGAAGTGGAACAACATTTATTGGATATTTCAAACTTTTTTAACAAATCAAAAACTGAAAAATTGGGCGTGCAAAATTATTCAGCCCCCTTAAATGTTAATACATTGTAGCGCCACCTTTTGCTGCGATTACAGCTGTAAGTCGCTTGGGGTATGTCTCTATCAGTTTTGCACATCGAGAGACTGAATTTTTTTCCCATTCCTCCTTGCAAAACAGCTCGAGCTCAGTGAGGTTGGATGGAGAGCATTTGTGAACAGCAGTTTTCAGTTCTTTCCACAGATTCTCGATTGGATTCAGGTCTGGACTTTGACTTGGCCATTCCAACACCTGGATATGTTTATTTTTGAACCATTCCATTGTAGATTTTGCTTTATGTTTTGGATCATTGTCTTGTTGGAAGACAAATCTCCGTCCCAGTCTCAGGTCTTTTGCAAACTCCATCAGGTTTTCTTCCAGAATGGTCCTGTATTTGGCTCCATCCATCTTCCCATCAATTTTAACCATCTTCCCTGTCCCTGCTGAAGAAAAGCAGGCCCAAACCATGATGCTGCCACCACCATGTTTGACAGTGGGGATGGTGTGTTCAGGGTGATGAGCTGTGTTGCTTTTACGCCAAACATAAGGTTTTGCATTGTTGCCAAAAAGTTCCATTTTGGTTTAATCTGACCAGAGCACCTTCTTCCACATGTTTGGTGTGTCTCCCAGGTGGCTTGTGGCAAACTTTAAACAACACTTTTTATGGATATCTTTAAGAAATGGCTTTCTTCTTGCCACTCTTCCATAAAGGCCAGATTTGTGCAATATACGACTGATTGTTGTCCTATGGACAGAGTCTCCCACCTCAGCTGTAGATCTCTGCAGTTCATCCAGAGTGATCATGGGCCTCTTGGCTGCATCTCTGATCAGTCTTCTCCTTGTATGAGCTGAAAGTTTAGAGGGACGGCCAGGTCTTGGTAGATTTGCAGTGGTCTGATACTCTTTCCATTTCAATATTATCGCTTGCACAGTGCTCCTTGGGATGTTTAAAGCTTGGGAAATCATTTTGTATCCAAATCCGGCTTTAAACTTCTTCACAACAGTATCTCGGACCTGCCTGGTGTGTTCCTTGTTCTTCATGACGCTCTCTGCGCTTTTAACGGACCTCTGAGACTATCACAGTGCAGGTGCATTTATACGGAGACTTGATTACACACAGGTGGATTGTATTTATCATCATTAGTCATTTAGGTCAACATTGGATCATTCAGAGATCCTCACTGAACTTCTGGAGAGAGTTTGCTGCACTGAAAGTAAAGGGGCTGAATAATTTTGCACGCCCAATTTTTCAGTTTTTGATTTGTTAAAAAAGTTTGAAATATCCAATAAATGTCATTCCACTTCATGATTGTTTCCCACTTGTTGATTCTTCACAAAAAAATACAGTTTTATATCTTTATGTTTGAAGCCTGAAATGTGGCAAAAGGTCGCAAAGTTCAAGGGGGCCGAATACTTTCGCAAGGCACTGTAGATATAGTAGGAGCTCCAGCCTTACCTTCTCGTATGGCTTGGAGCTCCCAAAGCCGAAAATGACCAGATGACCGTGGGAGTCTGTGCAGGCAAAGCGCTGGCCGTCGGGAGTGAATTTGCAGTCAAAGACAGCACCATGACCCTGGCCCTCAATCTGTAGGGCAGACAGAGCAACCAAGATGGAGTCAGTCATAGTTGGAGAGAATAGATGTTACGGTCTTCTGTGGTGCGTGGCTCCTCCTCACCATGTTGAAGTAGTGCTGTGTCTTTGTGCCCCGGACGATGTCCCAGATGAAGACGTTTCCGTCGTGGCCAGCAGACAGCATGATCCTGGGATCTGAGGGGTGGGGCTCCAGGACAAACACCTCAGCCTCATGGCCCTGCACAGAGCATCACACAGCTGTCAGGTCAAATCACTGTCTGATGCTATTTTGCCAAGTCACTGGACAAAATGTTTTGAGGAAATGCTCCTGAAAAGCATGCTTACAGTGACAAGCAGTTGCAAGGGGAAAAATAGTAGAACTATAATGTCCTCTTGACTAAAGAATCTAGGACTATCCCTCAACAGTTATTTATATACAAATAGTTGAAGGAAGGAAATTCATCTACACTACTAGTAGTCATAGATACAACATGTCCTCAGCTAGCTTTGTGAGACAGCGCTGTTCATGAAAATAGAATGTAAGACAATGCAGTTGCTCCTACTTTAAGGATATGTAGCAGCTGGCCTGTATAGGAGTTCCACACTTTGAGGATATGGTTGTTGACCGCTGTGATTACTGAGTTGTCATGGCGATCCCACGCTACCATAGTGACCTTGGGCTTGAAAAAGCTTTCCTCACAGGTCGCGTGTTCTGAGCTGCGGAGAAAGTTGATATGAAAGGATAAAAACAGATACAAGCATGTGTAGGTGTATGTAATGGTGCCGGCAAGCTGTTCATTCCTTACCCTGGTAGAGTGGCATTCATGTTGAGAAGAAGGCTCCTCCACTGCTGACGCTGAGTCAGCCTCCAGATGCGTGCTGTGCCATCTCGACTGCCACTCGCAAACCTACGAGACGAGGCAAACCAAGACAATGGAGTCTAGGCAATCCTCATGAAAACGGTTGGGCTAAGGTTAAGTGCTTCAACTAATCACATTGATCATACCTTTCTCCTGAGTGGCAAAATTGGATGCTGTCGACCTTGTCCTAAAAATTAGAACATATATTGACAACAATGATGATTAGAATATTACATCAACGTTGTTTGTATTTGTTGTAAATTAAAGCTTCAATGGATTTAATGATTATTTGTTTTAGGAACACATTTTCTTGTGTTCAGCTTTTCGCTGCTATGTGATGGTTTATCTGCTCTTCAAAAGGATCTTACCGTGTGTTCATGAAGCTCTGATATTTTTTCAGGGTTCCCACCTCCCAGGTAATATATTCTGATGACATCGTCAGTACTTCCCGTCGCTAAGAACATACCACCTAAAATGTTTTATAAAACAAAAAAACTACTATCAATTTATCCCAGTTTGGTTAAGCCTTTATATACCCATGTTAGAATAACTTGTAACAGTTGGTGAGGTAAAAAGTTGAATCAATACTTCTGTTAAAATCGTATCAGCTATGATTAGTGTAATAGTATGATCAATTTGTAGAAATGTATTTAATGAGCCAAAGCATTATTTTACACAAAACTGCTATCTTGACATCGTTACCTGGACTGAATGATGAGCACACCATTTGAACTCCCGGCCTGGGTCGCTCTGTAAACTTCTGCGGACGATCACTTTATAAACAGAGTGTAAATGTTTCAGATTTATGTCATTTTCAGGATGCAATTACTATCTAAAATCAAATTACCAGTAGATGAAACTCACCTGAAATTGATGTTATTGACATCCCACTGCCAAAAGCAGATTGTTGCATCAGTTCCAGTGGACACCAGGTATCTCTTTGAGCCCTTGGCAAAAGGTGAGAACTGAGACAGATATAATTCAAAGTTAAATGCTGTTCCAGATATACTTATGTAGTTATATAATTATGTAGACATCCCCTATACTGAGGGATGTCTACGGTACAGACAGCAAATCACACTAGAAGTCCAATGTGAGCTGCTGAAGCAATCAGGTTTAGTATGTACATTATGAGTTAAAAAGTGCTGTGTGCAGTTAACGCATTGCACTGTTGCATGGTGTCCTACATTTGCAAAACTGTGGACAGCATTAGCTTACATACTATTTGGCCGGCTAACATTAGTCGATCGAAACATAATAAGGGTGTTGGAGGAATATGGAAGCTCCTACCTGTAGGGAGGTAATGGATCCACTGTGCCCCTGTAGGACAGCCATAGGGGCACAGGTACGAAGGCACCACACTCGGATGGTTTTGTCACAGCTGCCAGCTGCCATCAAGGTATTCTCAAAGCTGACAGCCAGGTCTGAGATCTCAGCAGAATGTCCTCGCAGGGTGGAGTGAAGCCTCCCGTCAAACGAAGACCATATCTTCACCAAGCAGTCGTCCGAGCCCTTGAAGGTAGGGTTTGATAAGGTAGATAAAGTGATGAGCCTCGGGTATACCACCTAACATGATTTCCCCCAAGAACTTGATCTTTATGACGACAAAACTCACAGTGAAAATCCTGAGACCGGTCCGATCAAAAGCAATGCAGTAGACTGCAGACAGATGACCCAGAATCCTCCTGTGCATCCGCATGTGCTGATAGTTGCTCACAGGGTTCACAGTGCTGAACCGTTGAGTACCTGTTAGCTCCCTTCCTCTGTACACCTCCACTGTGAAGGACAAAACACTATGATTCAGAGTCCAAACATGATAACAGAATCATTTTAAGAGAAAACAACACAGAATGCGTTAAGTTGAATTTACAGCACCGGCATGAATAGAAAATAATGTGTGAACGTGTCAATCCTGTGTCAGGGAATACCCACCTTGATTTGGAGGATCCTTGCAGGTCAAAGGCATCTCTGGTGGTCTCCCTCTGTGCAGGGCAGCAAATGATGAGCCTTTCCTCCGAACATTGCCGTAACCTGGAAGAGATGGAAAGAAAAAAGTAATTGAATCATTTCATTTTACAATTCGATTTCAGAACAAATAGTTGCTGATGTATACATTTAGAATGCACGCTCAATCAAGATGCATGTAAAGCTTTGTACCTTTTGAAGTTCTGAGTAAGGACTGCCTCCCAGTTCCCAGTAGGGAATGTACGCCTGGAACACATGGCACTTCTTTGTCCAGAATCGGCCCAATCTTCTTACAGATCTGCAGCAAATGGTCAGGTGCAATGTGTCCGTTGGCTGCAACCTATGGGATTTGATGATGAGCAGAATGACTAATCCAGCTTTCATTGTTAAACCATTATGCATGCTTTGTTCTTTCTTCAATCAAGCCATCACAACATTTGTATATTTATATTTGGGTAGCTGTTAAGTGCGTTGGGCCAGTAACCGAAATGGTTGCTGTTTCAAATCCACGAGCCGAATAGGTTAAGTCGTTCTGGAGCGTCTGCTAAATGAAAAAATACAAATACAAATGACACCAGGAATCGTGAAACTACAGTACTGCAACCACACTGTCTATATATTATTATTTAGATCATCATAGTCTTTGTCTAATAGACTGTCAGCCAGTGGTACTGTAAGAAAATTGCATTTATTTTTCTAGGGGGTAAAAAAAGAATCACTGACATAACTTGGGTTCTTCATGTACATCGGATCTCATTCCACCAGTGTGCTGTATTCTTTGTGGGCAGAACGTTTTATGTAAAACACATTCATCAACCGACGAATCACAACACAGGTCACAAGGAAAATAACGCAACTACAGCCTTTCTAGGACGTGGATTGGTCAACAGTGGTGTCTTGACGTAGCCAGAACCCAAAGAGTCCCCACCCTATCTGCAGTACAACAGATACATTTAAATGTGTTAAATGTGTTTCTATACTACAGCGTTAAGCTTTCGAAACATACAAAAATAAGTAATCCTACATACCAGTAAAAAAAATTATCAGGTTATTATGTAACAAGAATGTAACAAGGAATAAAGCTGAATAGAACAAAGAGTAAATGGCCTATGCATGGACACAACGTGGCTGTCATTCAACAATAACAGATATTCGACATTTAAATTTACATCTATAGATTATAGACTTACCAAATCTTCGTAAGATCTTGGATGTTCATTTCCTTGCCAGTCTAATCTGCAAGGCAAAAGCTATCCAAAAAGGTGCCTGTTAGTGTAAATCACAACACTCAAGATGCTAGAAATACTGCCAGAAATTAAGTTAGTAAAAACATGTGATGTCAAACGAGTGAGGCGGTCAGAGAAGCATTAAAACTCGTGAGTGAGACAAGTTCTACGTTCCAGTCCAATCGGGATAGCTAGTAGCTACATACACCGACGGCAGAACGCCGCTGCTACCGGAATACACACCTGATATTCTTCTAGTTCGCTCGCTAGAACCTGCAATAGATACAAAAATAGGTTTTTCGAATGTGTTGCTTTCATGAACTTTTCGCCAACAATTTTGAATAGTAAGAAAAATGATGTCAATAAAGGCACGCCAATTTACCTCAGCCGCGCTCTGACATGGACCCGTTGTTAGAAAACGTGAAATTAGGTAATATAGCTCTGTAAGTGAATATAATAAAATAGTGAGCACAATTGGATATCAATTAAATCAAGATTTATATATAATTTAAGCAATGAATTAGGCAACTATATTCGCCTTACCTGATTCAAGGAGCGAAATATTCCGACTTTTGGCCATTGAATCGGCCGTGATTTGGTGGGTCTACAATTTTAAACTAACTTTATGACTAGTGAGAGTATGATATATTTATTTAATTTCGGTTACACTGCTCTGACCCCCTCCACAGTTGCTCCCGCTTTCTAATCAGCCTGTTTTCAGTCGCCATTGGAAGGATGAGGCCTCAGCAATACGAGTTACTTCCGCCACAGCAAAGGAAATAGGGGGTGGGGAACAACTCTTTATTTTTTGTTCGACTACAACAAAGACAAAGCGAAGCTCGCCCTCTAAATGAACTGATATTCTATTTGAATACATTAGAAAGCTTTGGGTTAATGTAACGAAACAAAGCTATTTATATATGCGAAACTATAGTATAAAGACGCATTGTTGTTGTCTTCGACAAGGTCGAGTGTCTTGTTGATGACGTCATATGTGATGGCAAAACAAAAATGTCAATCTGTCACATTTTATTTTACCCGATGCAATTTGTCTTTGATACACTCACTTAGCTACATTATTTAGGCTTTGTTTCAATAACTCAACTAAATAAAGAAAAATGTCCATGCATCCCTTTGTATAGACAAGTAGGCTATGCAATGCTGATGAGAACAATGCAGTATTAGCCTGTGCAGTGCACGATAGGCTTCAATTGCGTTGGCGAAATATTAGTGCTATGACAATAATAGGAATATTATCTTTTTATTTTTAGACATTTGTCTGGAGATATGGCATGATAGACCCACATTTCTTACATCATGTAAATACACTACATGACCCAAAGTATGTGGACAACTGCTTGTGGAACATCTGGAGTTCGTCCCCCCTTTGCTGCTGTAACAGCCTCCACTGGGAAGGCTTTCCACTAGGTTTTGGAACATTGCTGTGTGCTTCCATTCAGCCACAAGGGCATTAGTGAGGTCGGGCTCTGATGTTCGCAGTCAGGGTTCCAATTCATCCCAAAGGTGTTTGTTGGGTTTGAGGTCAGGCTCTGTGCAGGCCAGTCAAGTTCTTCCACACCGATCTCAACAAACCATTTCTGTATGTGCCTCGCTTTGTGCACGGGGGCATTGTCACGCTGAAACAGAAAAGGGCCTTCCCCAAACTGTTGCCACAAAGTTGGAAGCACAGAATCGTCTAGAATGTCATTGTATGCTGTAGCGTTACGATTTCCCTTCACTGGAAATAAGGGATCTAGCCTGAACCATGAAAAACAGCCACAGACCATTATTCCTCTTCCACCAAACTTTACAGTTGGCATTATGCATTCCATCAGGAAGCGTTCTCCTAGGCTTCAATTGAATTGATAAGTAGGCGAAATATTAGTGCTATGACAATTTCAGGAATACTTATTTTTAGACATTTGTCTGGAGACATGACATGATATACCCACATTTTTACATAATGTAAATACTGTATATTGTTTTCTAGTCTCCATGTGGTGTCTATCCTGCACTTGCATTTGAGGGATCTTGACTAGATGGGATATGCAGCTAATGTCAGAAGTGACTTTTCGTAGCAGGTCAGGAGAATTTAAGCTCAGGTTTGGAGAATTATGTTAAAGGTGTCACGCCCTGACCATAGAGAGCTTTTATTCTCTATGTTGGTTAGGTCGGGTGTGATTTAAGGGTGGGTTATCTAGGTGAATTATATTTCTATGTTGGCCTAGTATGGTTCCCAGGCAGCTGTTTATCATTGTCTCTGATTGGGGATCATATTTAGGTAGCCTGTCACCACGGGACTAGGTGGGTGAGGAAGGAGTCAGGCGCAGAGAGTTCCACTGGGAAAAAAGTGCTCTTTTTTGAGGCACACAAAATTAGACAAGCCCAACAACACAGGGCGCGGACAGTAAAAGTGACTACCCAAGACACAGGGTGCCAAGTCCAGAAAATACACACCTATACCTAAAACACACACATGAGTGTAACGGATGTGAAACGTTAGCGGTGGTGCGCGCTAAATAGTGTTTCAATCGGTGACGTCACTTGCTCTGAGACCTTGAAGTAGTAGTTCCCCTTGCTTTGCAAGGGCCGTGTCTTTTGTGGAGCGATGGGTAACGATGCTTTGCGGGTGTCAGTTGTTGATGTGTGCAGAGGGTCCCTGGTTCGCGCCCGGGTATGGGCGAGGGAACGGTCTAAAGTTATACTGTTACACGAGCACCGCCAGCGGAAGTCGTGACATAGCCATTTTCCCATTGTGCTTTGTGGGATCTTGATTTTGTATAGTTACTGTTTAGCCTGCAGAACGTTACAGTCATTTATAGTTTTTTGTTTTTTGGGTGTTCATCAAATAAAGAAAGATGTATATCATCAAATAAAGAAAGACGCGTTGTGCCAGCTCTACGCTCCAGACCTCCAGTGCGGCTCCACGGCCCAGTATAACCTGCGCCGGCCATACCTACTGTGTCTCTAGTGCGCCTCCACAGTCCAGTACGTCCTGTGCCTCCTCACCACACTCAAATCAAATGTATTTATATAGCCCATCGTACATCAGCTGATATCTCAAAGTGCTGTACAGAAACCCAGCCTAAAACCCCAAACAGCAAGCAATGCAGGTGTAGAAGCACGGTGGCTGGGTGTTAATGTAATTTCATAATTCCAATATGTCTATTTTATGAGAATATGTAAGATTCTTATTTGCATAAAATAGACAGAGACCAGTCTTATCAAAATTAGATAATAGTATTTATTCTCGGAGCGCGCTCCAATTTAACCACGAACAACAGTTTATATACAAAATATGACGTCATAGGGTATAAAATGTTCTTCCTCCTATCAACCAGGACCCAACAAAAGTTAAAAGTTTATTCCCACCCCTTCACTCTCTCACTCCAGACACACAGTTAAATCAAGATAAAACTTCTGAAGTTTTCATCCATCACCATTCAGCAGACAGTTCCAGCTAATGGAAAACCTAAGAAAACACACACTGCCTTATTTAAACATCCCAGAGTTAAGTTGAATCGGTTCAACCACAGGTTAACGACCCTTTCTGCTTACTTAAAAACCCACAATTCCAGTCTTCTCCAACCTGGCTGGAATGGTATTTATTTCGTTTAATTACCCCCTGTCTCATGCTCCACAATCCCTCCCTTATGAATTAATATTATTAATCAGATATAATAAAACAGAGTATAAGTTTCATTAGTTATAGTTCTATTTAAAATGTAGATATTGTTTAGTCATTATTCATAAAATTCCTAACACTGGGAAAAAATCCCTAGAAAGGCCAAAATCTAGGAAGAAAGCTAGAGAGGAACCAGGCTATGAGGGGTGGCCAGACCTCTTCTGGCTGTGCCAGGTGGAGATTATAACAGAACATGGCCAAGATGTTCAAATGTTCATAAATGACCATGGTCAAATAATAATAATCACATTAGTTGTCGAGGGTGCAGCAAGTCAGCACCTCAGGAGTAAATGTCAGTTGGCTTTTCATAGCCGATCATTAGGAGTATCTCTACCGCTCCTGCTGTCTCTAGAGAGTTGAAAACAGCAGGTCTGGGACAGGTAGCACGTCGGGTGAACAGGTCAGGGTTCCATAGCCGCAGGCAGAACAGTTGAAACTGGAGCAGCAGCATGGTCAGGTGGACTGGGGACAGCAATGAGTCATCATGCCAGGTAGTCCTGAGGCATGGTCCTATAGCTCAGGTCCTCCGAGAGAGAGAAAGAAAGAGAGAATTAGAGAGAGCATATTTAAATTCACACAGGACACCAGATAAGACAGGAGAAGTACTCCAGATATAACAAACTGACCCTAGCCCCCGAACACATAAACTACTGCAGCCTAAATACTGGAGGCTGAGACAGGAGGGGTCAGGAGAAACTGTGGCCCCATCCGATGATACCCCCGGACAGGGCCAAACAGGAAGGATATAACCCCACCCACTTCGCCAAAGCACAGCCCCACACCACTAGAGGGATATCTTCAACCACCAACTTACCATCCTGAGACAAGGCCGAGTATAGCCCACAAAGATCTCCGCCACGGCACAACCAAGGGGGGGGCGTCAACCCAGACAGGAAGATCACGTCAGTGACTCAACCCACTCAAGTGACGCACCCCTCCTAGGGATGGCATGAAAGAGCACCAGTAAGCCAGTGACTCAGCCCCTGTAATAGGGTTAGAGGCAGAGAATCCCAGTGGAGAGGGGGGAATTGGCCAGGCAGAGACAACAAGGACAGTTCGTTGCTCCAGAGCCTTTCCGTTCACCTTCACACTCCTGGGTCAGACTACACTCAATCATATGACCCACTGAAGAGATGAGTCTTCAGTAAAGACTTAAAGGTTGAGACCGAGTCTGCGTCTCTCACATGGGTAGGCAGACCATTCCATAAAAATGGAGCTCTATAGGAAAAAGCTCTGCCTCCAGCTGTTTGCTTAGAAATTCTAGGGACAATTAGGAGGCCTGCATCTTGTGACCGTAGCGTACGTATAGGTATGTACGGCAGGACCAAATCAGAAAGATAGGTAGGAGCAAGCCCATGTAATGCTTTGTAGGTTCGCAGTAAAACCTTGAAATCAGCCAGTGTAGGGAGGCTAGCACTGGAGTAATATGATAAAAATGTTTGGTTCTAGTCAGGATTCTACCAGCCGTATTTAGCACTAACTGAAGTTTATTTAGTGCTTTATCCAGGTAGCCGGAAAGTAAAGCATTGCAGTCGTCTAACCTAGAAGTAACAAAAGCATGGATTAATTTTTCTGCATCATCTTTGGACAGAAAGTTTCAGATTTTTGCAATGTTACATAGATTGAAAAAAGCTGTCCTTGAAACAGTCTTGATATGTTCGTCAAAAGAGAGATTATTAAGGTCCAGAGTAACGCCGAGGTCCTTCACAGTTTTACAGTGGGGCAAAAAAGTATTTAGTCAACCACCAATTGTGCATGTTCTCCCACTTAAAAAGATGAGAGAGGCCTGTAAATTTCATCATAGGTACACTTCAACTATGACAGACAAAATGAGAAAAACAAATCCAGAAAATCAAGATTGGGAGAATGTCATATGGTCAGATCAAACCAAAATATAACTTTTTGGTAAAAACTCAACTCGTCGTGTTTGGAGGACAAAGAATGCTGAGTTGCATCCAAAGAACACCATACCTACTGTGAAGCATGGGGGTGGAAACATCATGCTTTGGGGCTGTTTTTCTGCAAAGGGACCAGGACGACTGATCCATGTAAAGGAAAGAATGAATGGGGCCATGTATCATGAGATCTTGAGTGAAAACCTCCTTCCATCAGCAAGGGCATTGAAGATGAAACGTGGCTGGGTCTTTCAGCATGACAATGATCCCAAACACACCACCCGGGCAACGAAGGAGTGGCTTCGTAAGAAGCATTTCACGGTCCTGGAGTGGCCTAGCCAGTCTCCAGATCTCAACCCCATAGAAAATCTTTGGAGGGAGTTGAAAGTCTGTGTTGCCCAGCAACAGCCCCACAACATCACTGCTCTAGAGGAGATCTGCATGGAGGAATGGGCCAAAATACCAGCAACAGTGTGTGAAAACCTTGTGAAGACTTACAGAAAATGTTTGACCTCTGTCATTGCCAACAATGGGTATAAAACAAAGTATTGAGATAAACTTTTGTTATTGACCAAATACTTATTTTCCACCATAATTTGCAAATAAATTCATAAAAAATCCTACAATGTGATTTTCTGGATTTTCTTTTCTCATTTTGTCTGTCATAGTTGAAGTGTACCTATGATGAAAATTACAGGCCTCTCTCGTCTTTTTAAGTGGGAGAACTTGCACAATTGGTGGCTGACTAAATACTTTCTTGTCCCACTGTATTTGAGACCACTGTACAACCATCAAGATGAATTGTCAGAATCAACAGATGATCTCTTTGTTTCTTGGGACCTAAAACAAGCATCTCTGTTTTGTCCGAGTTTAAAAGTAGAAAGTTTGCAATCATCCACTTCCTTATGTCTGAAACACAGGCTTCTATCGAGGGCAATTTTGGGGCTTCACCATGTTTCATTGAAATGTACAGCTGTGTGTCATCCGCATAGCAGTGAAAGTTAACATTATGTTTTCGAAGGACATCCCCAAAGAGGTAAAATATATAGTGAAAACAATAGAGGTCCTAAAACGCAAACTTGAGGAACACCGAAATTTACAGTTGATTTATCAGAGGACAAACCATTCACAGAGACAAGATAAGATCTAAACCAGGCCAGAACTTGTCCGTGTAGACCAATTTGGGTTTCCAAAATTCGCCCTGAAGTGCGTGTCATCAGCCCGGTGCCACCTGTACCGGTCCCACGCATCAGGCCTCCAGTGCGCCTCCACAGTCCAGAGCTTCCGGCGACAGGTCCCAGTCCAGAGCTTCCGGTGACGTTTCACAGTCCGGAACCTCCGACAACGGTCAGCGGTCCGGAGCCTCCTGAGACGGTCGGCGGTCTGGAGCCTCTGGTGACGGTCGGCGGTCCGGAGCCTCCGGTGACGACCCACGGTCCGATTCCTCCGGCGACGACCTGCGGTCCGGTACTTCCGGCGACGTGTCCACTAGCGGAGTGGGTACTTCGCCCCGCACCGGAGCCGCCCCCGACGGTAGATACCCACCCGGACCATCCCCTATTGAGTCAGGTGTTGCGGCCGGAGTCCGCACCTATGGGGGGGGGGGGGGGGGCTACAGTCACGCCCTGACCAGAGAGCTTTTATTCTCTATGTTGGTTAGGTCGGGGTGTGATTTAAGAGTGGGTTATCTAGGTGAATTATATTTATATGTTGGCCTGGTATGGTTCCCAATCAGAGGCAGCTGTTTATCGTTGTCTCTGATTGGGGATCATATTTAGGTAGCCATTTCCCATTGTGCTTTGTGGGATCTTGTCTATGTATAGTTGACTGTGAGCATTATAGTAGCTTCACGTTTCGTTTGTTCGTTTTGTTGTCTAAAGTTTTCTATTCCAAAATAAAGGATTGAAACATACCACGCTGCATCTTGGTCCACTCCTTATAACGATCGTGTCATAAGGTTAGTTAAAACGCTAAAATCCTCCCCGATGCTATTCAAATATGAAAGTTTTGAGGTCAGTTATTAGCGGCATCCCTTCAAGACACGACCCACTCTAGGCTATGTATTTACGGTACAAATGTCATGTGTAAAAAAAAAGAAAGTCATATTGAAAAAATAATGACATATGCAACAGATATGAAAGTTTCATAAGTAGGTATAACTGAGTAGTTACAACTGTTATTAATAGGTAGCTAATTGGTTGAAATAGTTAATGGGCCATTACCTAGATTCAGCTCATTTTTTCGACAATTTTTTTTTCTGAGCGGATGATGGGGAAGGAACATAATGTGCACTCTGCAAATTTACACAAGAAGCCCAACGGATCATTGTAGGCTATGAGAATTTATTCCGAAAACTTGGGGGAGGGGATAAAATCAATAACAGGACTAATTAGTTGACAATCCCTGAAATATTGTGATTGTCATGCAGCTACTTGTCGAATAGCCCGAGGTGGTGTATGGCTACACTGGCCTAATAGAATTAGACATATGCTCAATATTTGGCAAGCACCAAAAAACAATCACACATTTTCAATCAATATGGTATAAGAGATATTACAGAGTATTTAATCAATGCATACATAGTAAGTGTCTGTGAATTAGAATATCACACATATACAGGTTTTATTTCACTTGTGATCAATAAGAGAACAGAGAAAACAGAGAAATTACAACCATTTAATTAAATTGGCACGCTTATATCAATCATAACACAGATACAGCTACAAAAAAGGAGAAATACTGTACATAAAATCCTAAAACCACACGTAAATCTTGCTACAGCTGCTATGTTCACTCGAAAGATTAAGTGAAATTACAGTCATGTTTATCAGTATCCCCAAAAGGATAAGCTACAACCAGTATGTTTAACACTGTAATGCATTTCATGTTACTAGCTTGGCTAAAAACACATGAACCATCCCCATTCCTCACAATGTACCATTACATACTGCATAGAAATTATGAAAAAAAAAACTAGTTTTACAGCAGCTATATCAAATGTTATTGCAATGCCATCACCGAACAGAGTCAAACAACATTTAACATAATGCACAGGCCTGATGAAAAATCCAGTACATGTACCAGGGAGGATGATGAATCATAACTGTGGATTCATAAAACAGTTAATATTCATAGAGCACAGCTTAAACAGTCACCACATTCCTACCCATTATAAACAAAAATGAAACAAGTATTATTGTGTATAACCCCCCCCCCCCCATACAATACAGGTTAAATAAACTGTCCCTCATAAAGCCTATGGAATGTTAGTGTCAGACAAGCTCTCCCAGTTGAATAACAAATTCCTGATATTGACATGATTGCATGTCATTGCTGCAAACCTGCCCCCCCTCCCTCTGACAACTGCCCCAGACTACAAAAGAAAAGGGAAACACACAATGACCATAACTTTTCTTCCAGAGGTGAAAAAAAAAAGGGGGGGGGGTAAGTGTTTCTACAATCTTACTACTACACAACCTGCCTTTTCTTAAGAAAATAGTTGATAAAAATATTCCTCTGCATTGTACAAGAAAGGAGGTACGGGGAGCACTGGCAAAAATGTAAGCTTATTATTCTGCCTCATCCTCCTCTTTCTCAGGCTCATCTGCATCAGCATCTGCCTCTTCTGCTGCCTCCTGGAGGATGAAAAAAAAAATAAGTCTCATATTATAGGATAGTTATTTTAGGTCTTGTTGGTTACACAATATTTTTGTGTGTGGGGGACAAACAGCTGTCAATGCCAATTATAATAGTTGGCCTGTTTGTAATACCTAATACTACAGTGGCATGGCATATTGTATTATTTAAACTAGACCAAGTCTTGCCTCCTCATCTTTGGTCTCTCCGTTTTCTGCCAGTGCTGTTTTTTCCTCAGGAGCTTCTTTCTTCTCCTCAGGCTTGACCTTCTCTACTACCTCCTTTACTTTTTTGGGCTTGGCTGCTGCCTTGACTGGTGTCTACAAAAAACAGACAAACATGAGATACATGTCAATGTAAAAATGCACAGTACGCATAATAATTGGGTGCTTTTTGGTTTCAGCAAAAGCTGACAACTACAACATTTGTTTTTACCTTTGTCTTAGGCTCTGGTTTAGCCGGAGTAGTGGGTTTCTGCAAAATAATTCATATTTGATAATTAGTCCAATTACAAATAGACAATAGCATATATTAACCGAATAGATCATAAATAGGCTATACAACATATAAATATTATGATATATAGTAAACTTACTGATGACAACCTCGTGGATCGCCTTTTTGGCTGGTAAGAAAAACAAAAAGGTTATCAGTTATTGCAGAAAAAGTATTTATTTATAATGAACAAATATAACAGCATGAAATACTAACCTCCACTTCAGTGTCATGACTTGCCTGTGGGGGTGGGGAGAGAGAGAGAAAATAAAATGTTAGCAAAACCAAGAACAACAATCCCACATTCATGGATAGGGAGCTGCCGGGAGAAGTGGGAGTGTAATGCTTGGGGAGGGGGGATGGGCTCACATGCTGTACCCCCGCCGCTCCACCCCCAAATTAACGAGGATTATGTAATCTGAAACTGGGTGGGGGAGGGTAGGCTAACGTATTTACATTACTAAGCCATTTGACTTTTCCCATTGTCATGATGCAAAAACTGAGCCTTTATGGTACCAGTTACCGGGAGAGCGACGAGTAAAACAGTATGTTATAGTCAGGCTTTAGTAGCCTGTAAACATAAAGGCCAAATAGCAGCCCCTTCAATCCACGGAGGCATCCATCCACACGCCATGTCAACCAATCTACTGTATGTTCCCGCCATTAGTAATATCTATAATTCCCTGAATCACCCCTATACGATCCCGTATGCGCGTTCGTGCATGTCCAGAGAAATTCAATGTTGCATTAAGCAAAGACAGGAAATACGCACGAACAAATAGCAAAACATTTTTTTTATTACCGTGACCACCTATAATTCAGGTGGTCTTTTTCTTTAAAAATAAATAAATTATATGACCCCATTTAAGTGATACATAACGATGAGTTGTCGATGCCTTTCGTATTTGCAAGGGCTGCCATGACACTCCAAAGACCGTACCTTTCCATGCCATAGGGTGTCGCGCATTACACTACGCTTTACTGCACACAGGACACAAAGTGATAATATAGGATGCCACAAGCGTCTGTTTTTTTAGGATTAAAACGGGGCTATTAAAAGTATTTGAATACAAACGTGAACGTACTATGTAGGCGATTTAAAGCACTTCCAATATTCACAAAATAATATCCTATAGTTCATGCACGCATTTCTGCAATGGCAACATGTAGCTTACTTACATCGCTGGTGGGTTACACCCCTTTGTCTGATCTCATTGCTGAGAAGGCTTTTAAGCTACTTTACATTAATGAAATACCCAATATATGCGTCAAATTAAATTAGATGATTACGTTACTTATATAAAAAGCACAAGCTGTGATAGTTTATTATGTACGGATTATTAACAGAAGAAAGTGAGATCGACTGGAAAATGCTACCACACTAAGTAAAAAGGCGCCACTTCCATATCAACAAGACAGACACACAAAGACACATTCAGACTTTAGAGCAAAAGTGTTACATTGTAACAAGCATATTTTAGCGTACATGCAATTGTTGCAGGTATTTATAAAACACTTCCCTGTGTTAAATTATATTGTAAAATAAGGTTTAAATGAAGGTACACAATCCAACTTACTTTGCTTCTTTTCGGCATGGCTGCTTTACTTGTATGTCTAGATAACAAATGAGCCTTCTCAGTTACTGAAAATTCAGTGCAGGCTTCTGAAAGTGTTCGGTGTAACTCAGTCAGTACCTTCAGAACACACTGTAACTAACATAAATGTTCCATCAGTAGGCCTACGTACAGAAACGAGCTGAAACCGGATTGGATCCCCCTCTCTATATTATATTCCTTATCCTACCAACCTGACGGCCAACGCATTCTCCGCCCCTTGTTGCCATTGATTGGCTTTAAAGTCCAGGCAACATATTTTTAAACCATAGCAAGTTACCTGTGTGGGTATGTCTGTATGCCAATCAGTCGTTCCAACTTTCGATTTTTATTAAATGGGTGGGAATAGCTCGATTCAAAATTGTGTTATTTTCGTTGATATTATATTTGAATAATGTATACATACTGTAAATGACCCTTATAGAATTGTCAATATTTTTTTATTGAATAAAGTAATTTAGTAAATTTAGCCTATGTGGATAATGAATTTATATATTACATCTTCTTATGCATATATTTTGCACATTCTCATAATGATTTGAAGTTAATAAAATATGCTGTATTTGAATAAATAAGAGTTTCTAATGTGAAAATCAGCTCGTGGTTCAGACTGGATGTGTCTTCCATTTATCATAAGCGCAGCAGCAACAAAGGTTGATAAGAAGAAATGGCTGACGGGTGCGCTTGGTTCCTGGTGCTGGGATCTGTCTTTTTGTGCAATCTCTTCAAAATACTGTTGCCGACCATTTCCTCTTTCGTAAGTAGGGGTTATTTAGGCATTGGTCGTGTGAGAAATGCAGGGTTGGCTTGTAAATCATGTAATGTTTTGGCAGATTTGCCCAGGTTAAATTAGCTAGCTTGCTATTTCACCTCTCGCGCCCCTCAAACAACGAAGCTAACCAACCATTCCGTCCTGTTGGCAAATTGTGACATTGGATCATGGAAGGTGTGTTAGGCTGATAATATTGCCGGGTAGATAATGCCGTGTAGTTATCTATTGGCTACAGATTCAAATAGCAACCATAACATGTCAATACATCTGAGGTCTTATGGTATTTCTAGCCTATAGGCATAGAATATGGGTTGTTAGAAACTGGGTGGGTCGAGGCCTGAATGCTGATTGGCTGAAAGCCATGGTATATAAGACCATTGGGATGACAAAACATTTATTTTTACTGTTCTAATTAATTTTGTAACCAGTTTATAATAGCAGTAAAGCACCTCTGGGGTTTGTGGTATATGACACATATACCATGGCTAAGGGCTGTATCCAGGCACTCCGCATTGCATCGTGGTTAAGAACAGCTCATAGATGTGATGTTTTGGCCATATACCACACCTCCTTAGTGACTTATTAAGCAATATACTCCTAAACCATGTGTTGCATGTTCTCATGCAATAAACCACAAATGGCCAATTGCCAGGGCAATTTCATTACAAAGAAAATAGACTTTTAAATGAGTAAAACATTTGGTATCCTACATGTGAATGCAATTCATGAACGTCATTGACAACACATTTAACAGGATGACGTACAGTGTTTATCGGATATAATACAACTTTCCAATACTTTTGCACTTTTGTTGCAGTAACATACTGGTAACTAGCTCTCAAACTCTAGGTGGCATTCTGCCTTCTCCCTACAGTTTTCAGCCATTAGCTTCGTTCACGACTACCTCATGTGAACTACAATCCTGAAGCTGTGTTTTAATGTTTAGGAACATCAATAATCATCACTTGCGATTCGGCTTTCGAAACATATGGCCCTTATCTTTCACCAGGGAGAAGGAATGTTTCAAATAAAAAATCTACACTCACTGTAGCAGTTTTGCATAGATCCATACAGCTATGGGGGCCTCCATCCGAAGAAACTACACTTCCGCCACACTTCCCGAGTTACACTTACACTCAGGTGTTCGGAGCATGCTAATTAGCACTGGTGGCCGACTCTTGGCTGCCATAAACAAGCTCTGTAATATGGAGATATGGCCGCATGGGAACACTAACCCTAAACCTATCAAGGTGTGTTTAAATGTACCTTTATTTGTCGCTGATATAAAAGATAAGGTCCTTTCTTATGCTTCCAAAACCGTACGTCAAGCGATGCGTGTTAATGTTCAGATTGAGCGTCGGGGCTCTTAATTAACAAAGTCCCACTGTATAGAAGATGCCTTCGTCCAATGAATTATGTGTAATAAAACTGAGTCATGATCAAGGGAAAACTAGTAACCATCCCAAAGTTATCTCCTATCAGAAACCAGGCTAAACCTGTAGTGTATTAGCCCTGCTGCAGCAGATGATGCTTTTATTCCTTACGAATTTTGTAATTTCCCATTGAAAATGACAAAAAAAACATGGAATAATAGCGCCATCTGTTGGCAGTAGGCCTAGTAACGTGTGTTCGCTATGTTCTAGCAAAATATAAAATTAAATGTTTGTCTGTTGGGATGTGAAGCTGTCGAAGGTCCTTCAGAACGATGTTGAGCAGGAGAGGGATATGAGGGCTGAGATCCAGGAGATGAAGAAGGAGCACAACTCCGTTAGCATGATGGATGAGTTTGCCAGATACGCCAGACTAGAGCGCAAAATCAACAAGATGACTGACAAGCTGAAGACGCATGGTAAGAGAGACACACAATTTAAAGTTGGTTTAGGTGGTCGGTGTGGAAGAGGGCGTGGTAATGGGCGTGGTCGGGCCAGTTGGCTCTGCTGAATTTCTCTACACCCCTATCTTGGCCATGTAGAGACATTTCCTGCAGTTCTACACATTTTCTCCATGGAGCTGAGATACATTTTTGCAGTTTTAAAGTTAATTTCATGCAATTCCACATTCTGCAATAGAGCTAAGATAATTGTTTTAAAGCTTATTTCTTGCAATTCGTCATTGCTAATACTGCTAAATTCATTGCTTTTGGAATTTTCAATTCTCCCTGATATTCTAGCTTTTATAAAGGTTATTTAATTAAATAAGATATGTCTTTAAAATGTTCTACATACTTTATAGGTGGTTTTAGTTGTTTAAGTTTACACTGAAAGTGTTTTTCCACTCCAAAAATGTATTGTAATGGTATAATTGTTTAAATTTAACACTGTTTGTAATTAGGTGGCCTGAAAAAATGCTTAGGCTGCCCACCCAGAAATTGCAATGGGAGAAAAATCCCTTATAGTGAGTAGGGTTGCACATTTTGGGGAATATTCAGAGGTGGAAACTTTCCATGGGAATATATGGACATTAATGGAAATACATGCAAATGAATATAATTTAAATGTAGATGTTTTTTGCATTGGATATATTTACCATATCATATGGAGACAGAAACATAAACATTTTACCTTATCATAAGTAGACATAATTGCAAATTATGACATCCTTCCAATAGAAATAACAAAAACGATTTAGTTACGAATTGAACTTTAATTAAATGAGTTGACTCTTCACATGGGATGATTTCACTGAACAACAAAAGGGAATATTGAACGATCCCCAATGATCCATCGCATCACCCAAAAACGTTTTCAACATACATCTGTAAAATGATAACCAAAGCTTTAGTTTCTAGGCTCTTCTTCTCAGGCTTCCATGTGTTCTCCCTGGACCTCCTTAATGTCCACCTCTTGAACATCAGACTCTGAGGCCTCATCTTCACTGTCACTTTCCAACCTTGTTGAGGATGGCTCGTTGTCAGGCTCAAAAAGCCTCACATTTTACAGAATGGCCACCAATTGTTCAACCCTTGTATTGGTCAGCCTGTTGCATGCTTTGGTGTGTGTGTTCCCAAACAAGGCCCAGTTGCGCTCTGAGGTGGCTGATGTTGGTGATATTTGAAGGATGATGGAGGCAACAAGGGAAAGAGCCTCAGATCCACAAAGTCCTTTCCACCAGGTGGCTGATGATATATGTTGGCATGACTGCCATATTGCATCTCCATCCCAAAGCCCTTGCTTGGAAGTGTACTTTGCCAAACTGTCAAAAACCTTGCCCTCATCCAGGCCAAGGTGGTGAGACACGGTAGTGATGACACCATAGGCCTGGTTGATCTCTGCATCAGACAGGATGCTCTTGCCAGCATGCTTGGTGTCCAACATGTATGCTGCGGCGTGTATGAGATTCAGGCAGAAGTCTTCACGCTTTTTTATGTATTTCAGAAGTGCAGTTTCCTCTGCATGGAGCAACAGTGAAATGGGCAGGGCAGTACGGATTTCTTATCTTACATCTGCAAGCAGAGTCAACATCAGACAGGATGGCATTGTCTCCCTCAATCTGTGCAATGGCTACATTTTTCAGGAGTTTCAGGCTGTTTACCACTCTCTCCCAAAATACATAATCTAGGAGGATCCTCTTGATGGGGCTGTCCATATCGGCAGACTGTGATATGGCAATTTCTTAGAGAGACTCCTTCCCCTCCAGGAGACTGTCAAACACGATGACAACACCACCCCAACTGGTGTTGCTGGGCAGCTTCAACGTGGTGTTCTTATTCTTCTCAATTTGCTTGGTGAGGTAGATTGCTGCTATAACTTGATGACCCTTCACATAGCTAAACATTTCCTTGGCTCTCTTGTAGAGTGTATCCATTGTTTTCAGTGCCAAGATGTCCTTGAGGAGCAGATTCAATTCATGAGCAGCACAGCCAATGGGTGTGATGTGAGGGTAGGACTCCACCTCTTTAGACCAAGCAGCCTTCATGTTCGCTGCATTGTCTGTCACCAGTGCAAATGCCTTCTGTGGTCCAAGGTCATTGATGACTGCCTTCAGCTCATCTGCAATGTAGAGACCGGTGTGTCTGTCCCTGTCACACCCTGATCAGTTTCACCTGTCCTTGTTATTGTCTCCACCCTATCCAGGTGTCGCTTGTTATCACTGGTGTATAGATCCCTGTGTTTCCTGTCTCTCTGTGCCAGTTTGTTTTGTATGTTTCAAGTCAACCAGTGTGTTTTTCCTGTGCGCCTGCCTTTTCTATTCTCTTTTACTAGTCCTCCCGGTTTTGACCCGTTCCTGTTTTCTGGACGTTACCTGCCTGCCTGACAATTCCTGCCTGCCCTGACCTTGAGCTTGCCTGCCACACTGTACCTCCTTGACTCTGAATTGGTTTTGACTTTTTGCCTGTCCACGACCATTCTCTTGCCTACCCCTTTTGGATATAATAAATATCAAAGACTCATGCCTCCCGTGTCTGCATCTGAGTCTCGCCTTGTGCCTTTATAGTACGAACTGGCCATGACAGACCCAGCAGACTTGGACCAGCTCCGCCATGCTATCTCCTTGCAGGGAGCCACCATTGGGCGGCATGAGGATCTACTGCTGGACCTTTTGGAAGGGCTTCGTTCCCTGACAGAATGTCACGACCAAGGGTTCAAGGCTATCATGGTGCGAATCAGTGAGTTAGCTCTTATAGGCAACCTGCCACCTCAGCCCTCCCAACCACCCAGTAACCTGTCTACTATCAGTGATGGGTTTGTACAGCCTACCCCGGCTCCCCGAGAACCCCCGCTTACCACCTCCGGAGTGATATTCTGGGGATCCTGGAACCTGCAGGGGTTATCTTTCTCAATGCTCCCTTATTTTTCAGATTTTTTTGGGGGGGGAATATCTCCGTACAGCCAAGCGCCTTAACTCCAGGCAGGCTGGGTGGGCTCTCTTGTTTACTAGATTCAACTTCACCGTTTCCTACCACCCAGGGTCCAAAAATGTTAAGCCTGACGCTCTCTCCCGCCTATACAGTTCCTCTGCCACACCCTCGGTCTCCGAAACCATTATCCCTACCTCATGCCTTGCAGCCACAGTGGGTTGGGGTTTTGAGACAGCAAGTAATGCAGATGCTATAGCTCCCTCATTTACCTTCTATATAAGATAAGGGGCAAAAAGACAGGAAACCAAATGATCCATACCTCTAGGTTTTTCAAACTGCTCTCTGCTGCCTATAGGGGAATTGCATGTTAATGCACCATGTGTGAGAGGTGGGGTTTAGATAACAGACTGAGTGTGTACTGTCTGTCCAAAAATGATGCAGAAAAATTTATCCATGCTTTTGTCACTTCTAGGTTAGACTACTGCAATGCTCTACTTTCCGGCTACCCGGATAAAGCATTAAATAAACTTCAGTTGGTGCTAAATACGGCTGCTAGAATCCTGACTAGAACCCAAAAATTTGATCATATTACTCCAGTGCTAGCCTCTCTACACTGGCTTCCTGTCAAAGCAAGGGCTGATTTCAAGGTTTTACTGCTAACCTACAAAGCATTACATGGGCTTGCTCCTACCTATCTCTCTGATTTGGTCCTGCCGTACATACCTACGCGTACGCTACGGTCACAAGACGCAGGCCTCCTAATTGTCCCTAGAATTTCTAAGCAAACAGCTGGAGGCAGGGCTTTCTCCTATAGAGCTCCATTTTTATGGAACGGTCTGCCTACCCATGTCAGAGACGCAAACTCGGTCTCAACCTTTAAGTCTTTACTGAAGACTCATCTCTTCAGTGGGTCATATGATTGAGTGTAGTCTGGCCCAGGAGTGGGAAGGTGAACGGAAAGGCTCTGGAGCAACGAACCACCCTTGCTGTCTCTGCCTGGCCGGTTCCCCTCTTTCCACTGGGATTCTCTGCCTCTAACCCTATTACAGGGGCTGAGTCACTGGCTTACTGGGGCTCTCTCATGCCGTCCCTGGAAGGGGTGTGTCACCTGAGTGGGTTGATTCACTGATGTGGTCATCCTGTCTGGGTTGGCGCCCCCCCTTGGGTTGTGCCATGGCGGAGATCTTTGTGGGCTATACTCGGCCCTGTCTCAGGATGGTAAGTTGGTGGTTGAAGATATCCCTCTAGTGGTGTGGGGGCTGTGCTTTGGCAAAGTGGGTGGGGTTATATCCTTCCTGTTTGGCCCTGTCTGGGGGTGTCCTCGGATGGGTCCACAGTGTCTCCTGACCCCTCCTGTCTCAGCCTCCAGTATTTATGCTGCAGTAGTTTATGTGTCGGGGGGCTAGGGTCAGTTTGTTATATCTGGAGTACTTCTCCTGTCCTATTCGGTGTCCTGTGTGACTCTAAGTGTGCATTCTCTAATTCTCTCCTTCTCTCTCTCGGAGGACCTGAGCCCTAGGACCATGCCCCAGGATTACCTGACATGATGACTCCTTGCTGTCCCCAGTCCACCTGGCCGTGCTGCTGCTCCAGTTTCAACTGTTCTGCCTTCTTATTATTCGAACATGCTGATCATTTATGAACATTTGAACATCTTGGCCATGTTCTGTTATAATCTCCACCCGGCACAGCCAGAAGAGGACTGGCCACCCCACATAGCCTGGTTCCTCTCTAGGTTTCTTCCTAGGTTATGGCCTTTCTAGGGAGTTTTTCCTAGCCACCGTGCTTCTACACCTGCATTGCTTGCTGTTTGGGGTTTTAGGCTGGGTTTCTGTACAGCACTTTGAGATATCAGCTGATGTACGAAGGGCTATATAAATACATTTGATTTGATTTGATACTGGGGGGCCTGTTGCAGTTGCTGCCTGTTGCTCTCCTTCATGTCCAGGCCATAGCTCTGAACTATACAGAGGCAGGAAGCATAGTATAGAGCCTCATTCCGACTGTCATACAGACACACACTCCATTGACTATCAGACAACAACCACATGTCTCCAACAGCCGTTTGACGAGTTAATGTCATATGAATGACAGCCTTTGCATTACACTATGGCGCCTGCCCTGTAACTGTAAGGGCTATGGCCGAGCCAACAAGGAAATACTATACTCAGATGGATTTAATTTTTTTTGTTATGAAAAACTATTTTGGACAAATTCTCAGGAATGAGAATGGTTCGTTTGGAAAACATTCCTCAAGTGGATTTTGTTACACAATTTTTGTTTTCTACAGGGGCAAATACAGGTTGTGACAAAAACCCAAAGGCTATTTTGGGGGGTTTTGTTTGAAGAGATTTAGTTTTGAATTTGTCAAAATGGCCAAAAAAGTCCACACGTTCACGCTTTACCACATTGTTTATTAAATGAGTCACAATGCAGGTGACCTTGATATATGGTGTTTTATATGTTGTCTAAGTTCAGGGCCACTGCCTATCAACCAACATGCCTTCACGTTCAAATCCTGTTGTTCAATGACAGGAATATTTCACTATTTTGGAATCAAAAGGTTTTCACATTGAAATGCACCACATGTATTTCTCCAGTAATTCTCCAGTCTAAGACACTGCATCTCAGTGCTAGAGGTGTCACTACAGAGCCTGGTTCAATTCCAGGCTGTATCACAACTGGCTGTGATTGGGAGTTCCATAGGGTGGCGCACAATTGGCCCAACGCCGCCTGGGTTAGGGTTTGGCCCGGGGTAGGCTGTCATTGTAAATAAGAATTTGTTCTTAAATGACTTGCCTAGTTAAATAAAGATACTTTAAAAAAATGTAAATGCACTGTATACACTGGTCACACATCAGTCTTATTGGTCCCGCCAACCCCTCCCTTACGCCATACCATAAAAAGCAGGTTCTATTCCAATGCATGTTGAGTAGTATACACTGAAATGAATTGTGAAGAACACACAAAAGGCAAGTGTTATTAGATCTGCCAAAATTCCTAACATTTAATGTATGTCTGTAGGCATTTTAATGGATATTTAGAGAATGGATACCAATAATTAATTTAGATGGTTCCTGTGCAGATTGGTCATTTAGTTTTTTCTTCTTACAGTCAAGTCAAGAACTGCTCAACAAGCCAAAATGAAATGGATGGTGAATATAGGTTTTTATATCCTGCAGGTAAGTTAAACATTTAAGTGAGAAATATGTCCTATATTCTTTAATAGGTACAAAATACACATACCTTTTTTTAAATGTCAGTTGTCACCACCAGAAGACATGCACAAGTAATTCTGATGCACGGAATCAGACTGTTTTCTCTTGTCTCTCTAGGCTGCTCTGATGATCTCACTGATTTGGAAGTATTATGCTGACCCAGTGACTGTTGTACCCAGTAAGTGGATTGCCCCCCTGGAGCAGATGGTGGCTTTCCCATCTAGAGTAGCAGGTAAATTGTGTGATTTCAACACCTGAGAATTGAGGCCCACACTCGCTTTCAAAGTGGGTCAATTCATTATAATCAAGTTTAATGTGTAAAATACTTAATTATAGACGACTACTGAATGTCCCTTTTATTCGGTCTCTTTAAATACTGAAGATAGAATCACATGACCCTTTTCCATCTTAATATGGAATTCAAAACTCTGTGTTGTCTCCAAATTCAACTTTATTTTCTTTTGAAAACTGTCATCAAATACTGCTAACTGACAACTCTGACGAAACATATTTGAAACCAGTCTTTTTATCCTTTCAGGTGGTGTTGGAATCACATGCTGGCTGGTGGTGTGCAACAAAGTGGTGTCTATTGGTCTACATGCTGTTAGCTAAGGAATGGTATCTTCTCATGTCTTATTTATTCCCCAAATGTTCTGAGAATGAAGTCAGGCAGTGTTACTCAGCGCTTTGATATTAAAGTTTAAACCGGTACTGTTGGTAAGCACCTTTTTACAAAGCACCCCATATTCAACCGTTGCCTTACATTGCCAGTGTTATTGCACATATTTGACGGTCTCTCATGTTGGCTTTGGAATTGTATGTTATTTCACAGGTTGCTACTCTGCGAAATGATTGTATGAGCATGTTTTAATGAGCATGTATTTAAATCTCATTCCAACTTATTGAGATGAGTTGAGGAAGAAGTGTTAAAATGGTTTAATTGTTATGTCATTTTGTTAATTTGTTATTCATGTTAATTGTAGGCATGGTCTGTGGCAACATTTTCATTTTGCTGAACTAATATCACAAAGTTTACTGTTTGGGTTTTGGAAGTGTTGAAGTATGCATAAGAAAATATGTGTACTTCAACACAATAAAGAATTTGAAATCCGAAGGCCTCAAGTGTTGGTTGTTCTTAGCATCTTGGGTATTTTACAGAAGCTGGTACAAAATTGTACAATGTACCATTGTGGCATAGGAATGGTCTTCATTGAATGTTGCTTTCATTACAATCTGATTTGAAGGGAGTTAAGGAATTCGTCATGAGCAATAGTGTCAGACAATGTTTGATGCTCTAATCACAAACAGATAGCTTAATATTACCTCTGTAACAAATAGTTAAACAATACTTTCCAGGTATTTAACTCACTATAAATATCACGTATACAAATACTCCGTTTAGTAATGCGTTGAGTTGCCATGGCAGATGAAATATTTATTAAAATAATCAACTTGTGAAAATAGATTATCATTTTGTATTGTTCTTGGGTCAATCAAAAATGATCTTGGTCTCTCTCCCAGGTGAGACTGGGCTAGCATCTCCTGTATGGTGAGATGACATTCTGTCCAGGTCTGTACTTTGAACTCTGGATCTGCCTGTCTGCATGGCAATTGGATCAGTGATTGGGGCCTGGCCGAAAAGCTCTTTCATCAAGCTGCTCTTCTTGCTGCGGACTACACCATCCTCCGGTTGAGGGCCCCTGGTGTCACTTTGCCACTTCTCTGCTGGTAGAGTGACAAAGGAGGGCTCATATGCCCCAGACCCAAGGTTCTCGACCCTGGCCTGGCTCTTGATGTATCTAGGAGGGCTCTTTCTCAGGCTGTGGGTATGGCTGGTATAGGCAGGCTTTCCACTGTGTAGGTTCTGGATGGTTTCTTTGAATTTGTAGAGGCGTTTGGTCCTGGGAGAGGATTCAAGGGCCTTGTTGGCACGTTCTGTATTCAGAAAATCCTCCAGTGTGTACCGGACCTGGCTTTCAAATGGTTCTGTTTGCTCTCCTGAAGCCTTCGGGGAACTCGCTGCCTTCTCTGCAAGGCAATCCTCCTCACCCTGAAGCTGAGGATTCTCCTTGTCCGAATCACCATCCAACTCTCCATCCTCTGTGGATAAATATGATAGTTGCTTGCATTTGCGGTTGTCATTCCCTCAGATTTTTTGGGGATATAACATGACACAGGAAAGATGATTTCAGTCCTGTTAATTACTATGACACGTGAGCTTTAATTATTCCCAATATTGGAGTTTTTTGTGTTTGCATATACTGTGACTGGAGAGTACATACAAGCCTTTTCAGAATGTAATTTAACCATTTATTTCCTCAATATCCCCTTCGCTTTGCAGCTGTTCATTGGTTCTCCCAATAGTCTGTAGTAAAGTTTTTTTAAATCCTTACCTGCAAAGTCTTCATTATTGTTTGATCCTCTGTCATCCACTAACGTGTCTGCTGCGTCACTTCTGTCTGTGAAGTCGATGGCAAAGGACTCCTGAAAAAAACAACCAGATATTAGCTTTACACTGGAACTCACTACACAAACATTTATCAAAGAGTTACACTCTTGCTTTTATCGGTCAATATTGAATAAATGTTTTATTGACCATTACCCATTTAAACAGCTTTCTGCACAGAATGTGAGAGAGAACGAAATCCATTTACGTACCCAGCTCAAGCTCTTCTGCTTCTCCAACTCCAGATGCTGGAGTGAACAGGCATATTCTAGTTCAAGTTGGCACGGAGCCTCAATGGGGAGAGAGGACAAGTCATCTGTTTGAACAGATTTAGTTTCTCTTGCCCCTGTAAATGTGAAAAGATATTCAGCCTCAAGTAAAAACAAATAGTCTGATCTGGATCATGGGTTGAACATGTTAAAAGTAGCTTATAATGTCTTTGTACCTTTTCCGTTCCAGCCATTTGGAAATCTATGTGAGTAGATATTGTGGATCTCCAATTCTCTCTCTTTTTCCTATATTTCATGTTAAATGCATCAGTAATCATTTCTCAAGAATGCAATATGTACAATAAATGTTACTTTCTCAAATGTAGTGTAATCATCCTGATATCTATTACCAGGCTGGTTTGTTGCCAGTTGCTTGACGACTCAAACCGAATTAGTCCACTTCTCTGATTACTTTGTTTTGTTGAACAAAACAAAGTAATCAGCGATTGGATCATTTCTAACCAATTAGATTAGAGTATCAAAGCCAATGACACTTTTTCAAAACGCTGCCTTACCCATGTGTGTTCTGGCTCTGGCCCAACCCATCGGTTTCTGGGACCAATCAGAAGGGTTAGAATGTGTTTGCGTTCTAGAAATCGTCTGGGAGGTACTCAGATCCAGGTTCATTGTGGAGAAGAAACTAACGTCTGTGGGCGTGGCATAGCGTTTGGGTAGCCAGGCAAGTTTACGAGAGGGTAATGGGTATTTTGCTTCATTCAATTATGGCTTTTGAAATACAGCTGTATTAGACACCCTCTTGTGTTTACATTGCAGTACTGCAAGTTAAATGACTCACTCTTTCAAACAACAGTACTGTTCCAAATCTACTCAGATCTGGAACAGTTTACCTACACTGATTGTACAAAACATTGTGAACACCTGCTCTTTCCATGATATAGACTGACCAGGTTGAGGGTGGGGTGGGGTAGGGTAGGGTGCAACTCAATATTAGGAAGGTGTTCCTAAAGTTTTTCCACTCTGTATGTTGCTGCTCTCAATTACTTATAAACTTACTTTGATTTTTTGGGTCAACAGACTGATCTGTGCCTGGAGGTAATCAGACATCTCTCTGGCCTCATTGGTCTTCCTTGTTTCTGTGGCAAGATGGCGATTGAAGGATATCTGGCTCAGCTCAAAATTTCTTTCCAAGTCCTACAACATACAATATATGTAAGTTTCACTACATATATAACATTGTGATACTATGTGTACAGTATCAATCTAGCATAACTGTATTGACCCTGTCCACCTATATTGGTCTCCCAGTAGAAGACCAATACAGATGGACATATTTGAAAACCCAATCAGTTTCAATACAGACATCCACCTGGCCTGTGAACATGGAGTCAGCCCTGCCATGTACTCTACCTGTATCCTCTTGTTCTTTCTGTTCAGGTCCACACTGATCAGGGCCAGCCTGTGGCTAAGCTCTTCCCTCTCTTTCAGGCTGCGGTCCTCGCTGAGCAGCTGCAGCCTGTGCAGAACATCCTTGGTACGCAGCAGCTCCTCCTCCGTACCACGCAGACGCCTGGACAGACTGTTGCGGCGGATGCGGGCTTTGCGCAGGAGCTCCTGCAGACCACGCACCTCATTGCCGTGCTTGGCCAGGACCTGAGGGTGTGGGTGGGTGCAAAACATTATGATCTTAGCCAATGCTACAAGATCAGATTATTGTTGTTAGCTGATGAGTTTGTTATAGCTGTGTTTCAGATCAGAGTTTGTTATAGCTGTGTTACAGATCAGAGTTTGTTATAGCTGTGTTACAGATCAGAGTTTGTTATAGCTGTGTTTCAGATCAGAGTTTGTTATAGCTGTGTTACAGATCAGAGTTTTTTATAGCTGTGCTACAGATCAGAGTTTGTTATAGCTGTGTTACAGATCAGAGTTTGTTATAGCTGTGTTACAGATCAGAGTTTGTTATAGCTGTGTTACAGATCAGAGTTTGTTATAGCTGTGTTACAGATCAGAGTTTGTTATAGCTGTGTTACAGATCAGAGTTTTTTATAGCTGTGCTACAGATCAGAGTTTGTTATAGCTGTGTTACAGATCAGAGTTTGTTATAGCTGTGTTACAGATCAGAGTTTGTTATAGCTGTGTTACAGATCAGAGTTTGTTATAGCTGTGTTACAGATCAGAGTTGGTTATAGCTGTGTTACAGATCAGTTATTAAAGCCCCCAGAAAAACTGCAGCGTACCTGGGGAAGGCCACTCTGTGAGTCTTGGAAGCGCTGTAGCGCCACTGTGTGGCGGACCTGGAGCTGCTTTAGCAGTTTGTTCTCTGTGGTGACACCACTCAGCTGCTGCTGTAGCTCCCACACTTGGCTGTTGAGCTCCTTGATGCGGTGCCTGTGGGCAGACCTAATGCGCTGGTTTGGGCCCTCCAGGGGCTTGATTGGAGGGACGAGAGAGGCCTTGCGGTTCCTTAAATTAGTGTTTTTCTTCTTTTTGCACCACTGCCCTCCCTTGTTTTGCGCTGAGAGGAAAAATGTGCCTAAGTGTGATGTGTACATGGGAATATGCTGCAAACCATCTCTGCCTATAGGCCTACACTTACGGTACATTCGGAATGTATTCAGACCTCTTGACTTTTTCCACATTTTGTTACCTTACCTCCATTATTCTAAAATGGATTAAATGGTTTTTCCCCCTCATCAATCTAAACACAATACCCCAAAATGACAAAGCGAAAATAGGTTTTTAGAAAAGTTTGTATTATGTATTAGAAATAAAAACTGAAAAACCTTATATAAATAAGTATAAAGACCATTTGCTATGAGACTCAAAATTGAGCACAGGTGCATCCTGTTTCCATTGATCATTCTTGAGATGTTTCTATAAATTGATTGGAGTTCACCTGTAGTAAAGTCAATTGATTGGACATCATTTGAAAAGGCACACACATATCTATATAAGGTCCCACAGTTGACAGTGCATGTCAGAACAAAAATTAAGCCATGAGGTTGAAGGAATTGTCCGTAGTGCTCCGAGGCAGGATTATATCGAGGCACAGATCTGGGGAAGGGTACCAAAAAATGTCTGCAGCATTAAAGGTCCCCAAGATCACAGTGGCCTCCATCATTTTTAAATGTAAGAAGTTTGGATCCACCAAGACTCTTTCTAGAGCTGGCCGCACGGCCAGCAGTCAGAGGAGAAGGGCCTTGGTCAGGGAGGTGACCAAGAGCTCCAGAGTTCCTCTGTGGAGATGGGAGAAACTTCCAGAAGGTCAACCATCTCTGCAGCACTCCACCAATCAGGCCTTTATGGTAGAGTGGCCAGACGGAAGCCACTCCTCAGTAAAAGGCACATGACGGCCCGCTTGTAGTTTTACAAAAGGCACCTAAAGGACTCTCAGGCCTTGAGAAACAAGATTCTCTGGTCTGATGAAACCAAGATTGAACTCATTGGCCTGAATGCCAAGCGTCACGTCTGGAGGAAACCTGGAACCATCCCTAAGGCGAAGCATGGTGGTGGCAGCATCATGCTGTGGGGATGTTTTTCAGCGGCAGGGACTCGGAGACCAGTCAGGATCGAGGGAAAGATGAACGGAGCAAAGTACAGAGAGATCCTTGATGAAAACCTGCTCCAGAGCACTTAGGACCTCAGACTGGGGCGAAGATTCACCTTCCAACAGGACAACGACCCTGAGCACATAGCCAAGACAGCTCAGCTCAGGAGTGGCTTCGGGACAAGTCTCTGAATGTCCTTGAGTGGCCTAGCCAGAGCCCGGACTTGAACCCAATTGAACATCTCTGGAGAGACCTGATAATAGCTGTGCAGCAACGCTCCCCATCCAACCTGACAGAGCTTGAAAGGATCTGCAGAGAATGGGAGAAACTCCCCAAATACAGGTGTGCCAAGCTTGTAGGCTGTAATCGCTGCCAAAGGTGCTTCAACAAAGTACTGAGTAAAGGTTCTGAAAACGTATGTACATTTTTCCCCCCGTTTTTTATTTTTAATACATTTGCAAAAATGTTTTCGCTTTGTCATTGTGGGGTATTGTGTGTAGATTGATGAGGAATAAAAACGGATTTAATCCATTTTAGAATAAGGCTGTAACGTAACAAAATGTGGAAAAGGTCAAGGGATCTGAATACTTTCCGAATGCACTGTGTGTCATTAAAGCTAGTAGTAATGAGAAGATATGAAATATCAGATATCACATACTTCGTGTTTTAGCTGTCTTCAGGCCTAGACCTGGCTTCTTGTTTGGCGAGAGGGCAAAGGTCCTATTTGCAGTAGTGTCAGCCTCCTCCTCGTAGTCTGACTGGGTGCATGACCCCTGAGAGTCTACCCTGCTGCCTGTCGTACTGCTGTATCCCCTGCTTGACCTGGAGGGGGTGGACTGGCCTGAGGAGCAGCTTGAGTCTACATCCCCTGCTCCAACTTCATAGTTAGCATCGTCCTGCTGCACTATGTCTCTTGTGTGGTGTCTCAGACTCAGAGACATGTCTCCCATGCAAAATATGATCCTGCACCAGTTTCTGTAATATAGCAGAAAGATATCCAATTAGTTGAAGTAGTTCATTTAGCCACACTGTATGTTAAATTATAAGAATCAAAGCAATCTATACTTCCAACTATAGCGTACTTACATTATTTAATAGTATAATCCGTTTAGCTATCTATCTAACGTTATCTAGCTAGGTCTAGCCAATTGAAGACACAGAGTGATTGAAGACAATCATTAGCTCGATTGAAAACCTTTCCTGACCTCAACTATTCTACATAACTAACAACCAAGCCTAATTATTCCCCATGCCAAGGCTATCCCTACATTCAATTATTAAAATATCTCAATGTTTTTTTCCCCTACACGCATTCAGTTGAGTTATTATTTATCTTCAATAGCAAGAGACAATCGTTGACGATTATGTTGCTGGCTGGCTGTCTCTGAAAATGTATTTTTGGTTGCCCTAGAAACCAGCGTTCTCATAGAATATGACAATGGGAAATGTAGTTGTCGGTCTACTGAACCTCGTTGGAATACGTTCTAATTATATGGTTAAATCACAGCTCATATGACATTTATTTGAACTGACAGCTTTTGGGAGAATTAAAAAACACACCATCCTAATTTGTAAATAAACTCAAACTGTTTTCAACTAAACCAATTATATTAGACTTAGTACAAGTTAGTACATAGTACAATTGTTGCTTTGATCAACTTTCAGGATATACTACAATAAAAAAACGATACATTAGCCTAAAATAAACATGCACAATGTAGATCTACAAAAATGACTGTTAGGCTTATAGATAATCATGGTCCAACAGCATACATTTCACCTGCCGCTTTAACTCTTGGTTTTGTTTCACTAGTTGCTCTGTTGGGCAGTGGCTATTTCTGTCCATATATGCACTATGCATGTAGCTGCGAACTAACTTTGTGGTCCCCATGCCGACAGACAGCTGAAGTTGCCAATCACTCGGTCAGCGCTGCACCCCTAAAACCTGGCCCACCAATCCTGCGGTGATGGAGAGTTTGGGGACAAAAATAGCCTCAGTGGTGTGTGTGGCTTGGGTGTGCTCTACTATTAGGGGAGGCAGGCTTTATTTTTACTAACCTACGTTAGTACCTCATTCTACAGAACACGTTGTAACAAAATGGTTATAAAAGTATTTCTAGCTTCTTCATCAGGATCGACAGCGGTAAGCATTTACCCGAGTCTTTGTTTTTAAATGCTATTAACTTCGTGGCCGGTTTACCACGACTATTGTTCAGCTCTTAATTCATGCGTTTATGTGACTGGCAAACAGATTCAAATCGCTTGAAGTTATTATAGGCCTAGGCAATTTAGCGGTTTGTCAACTTTTAGTACCGTTATTTGCGTCTAACTTCTCATTTGAGGAGCACTAGGACTACCCGAGTTCCATATATATCTCTACGGTCGCTGAGATCATATTCCTAACCTGCAACAGCAATCTGTTGAAGATTAATCACCATGCACTCACTTGCAGAACCTTCTGGAATATATTTGGATTACCTCAAACCTAATCTACAATATCAAAGGAAATGTACACTACATGACCAAAAGTGTGTGGACACCTGGTTGTCGAACATCTCATTCCAAAATCATGGGCATTAACATAGCGTTGGTCCCCCCTTTGTTTCTATAACAGCCTCCCCTCTTCTGGGAAGGCTTTCCACTAGATGTTGGAACATTGCAACTGGGACTTGCTTCCATTCAGCCACAAGAGCATTAGTGAGGGGTCTGTGCAGGCCAGTCAAGTTCTTCTGCACGGATTTCGACAAACCTTTTCTGTATGGACCTTGCTTTGTGCACGAGGGTATTGTCATGCTAAAACAGGACTGGGCCTTCCTCAAACTGTTACCACAAAATTGGAAGCACAGAATCATCCAGAATGTCATTGTATGGTGTAGCGTTACGATTTCCCTTCACTGGAACTAAGGAGCCTAGCCCGAACCATGAAACACAGCCCCAGACCATTATTCCTCCGCCATCAAACGTTACAGTTGGCACTATGCATTGGGGCGTAGCGTTCTCCTGGCAGCTGCCAAACCCAGATTCATCCCTAGGACTGTCAGATGGTGAAGCGTAATTCATCACTCCATAGAACGTGTTCCCAAGTCCAATGGCGGCGAGCTTTACACCACTCCAGCCGATGCTTGACATTGCACATGATGATCTTAGGCTTGTGTGCAGCTGCTCAGCCACGGAAACCCATTTTAATGAAGTTCCCGACTAAACAGTTATTGTGCTGACGCTGCTTGCAGAGACAGTTTGGAACTCGGTAGTGAGTGTTGCAACCGAGGACAGGCCATTTTTGTGGCCTACCACTTCGCTGCAGAGCCCTTGTTGCTCCTAAATGTTTCCACTTCACAATGACAGCACTTACAGTAAACCTGGGCAGCTCTATCACGGCAGAAATTTGACAAACTAACTTGTTGGAAAGGTGGCATCCTATGACGGTGACACATTGGAGGTCACTGAGCTCTTCAGTAAGGCCATTCTACTGCTAATGTTTGTCTATGGTGATTGCATGGCGGTGTGCTCGATTTTATACACCTGTCAACAACAGGTGTGGCTAAAATGGCCAAATTCACTAATTTGAAGGGGGTGTACACATACTTTTGTATACAGTTGAAGTCGGACGTTTACATACAGCATAGCCAAGGTCATTTAAACTCAGTTTTGCACAATACCTTACTTTTAATCCAAGTAAAAATTCCCTGTCTTCGGTCAGTTAGGGTCACCTCCTCTTTATTTTAAGATGTGAAATATCAGAATAATAGTAGAGAGTATGATTTGTTTCAGCTTTTATTTCATCACATTCTCAGTGGGTCAGAAGTTTACATACACTCAATTAGTATTTGGTAGCATTGCCTTTAAATTGTTTAACTTAGGTCAAATGTTTCGGGTAGCCTTCCACAAGCTTCCCACAATAAGTTGGGTGAATTCCAGTCCATTCCTCCTGACAGAGCTGGTGTAACTGAGTCAGGTTTGTAGGCCTCCTTGCTCGCACCCACTTTTTCAGTTCTGCCCCCAAAATGTCTATAGCATTGAGGTCAGGGCTTTGTGATGGCCACTCCAATACCATTACTTTGTTGTCCTTAAGCCATTTTGCCACAACTTTGGAAGTATGCTTGGGGTCATTGTCCATTGGAACTTTGGAAGACCCATTTGCGACCAAGCTTTAACTTCCTGACTGATGTCTTGAGATGTTGCTTCAATATATCCACATAATTTTCCTCCCTCATAATGCCATCTATTTTGTGAAGTCCACCAGTCCCTCCTGCCGCAAAGCACCCCCACAACATGATGTTGCCACCCCCGTGCTTCACAGTTGGGATGGTGTTCTTCGGCTTGCAAGCTTCCCCCTTTTTCCTCCAAACATAACGATGGTCATTATGGCCAAACAGTTCCATTTTTGTTTCATCAGACCAGAGGACATTTCTCCAAAAAGTACAATCTTTGTCCTCATGTGCAGTTGCAAACTGTAGTCTGGCTTTTTATGGTGGTTGTGGAGCAGTGGCCTCTTCCTTGCTGAGTGGCCTTTCAGGTTATGTCAATATAGGACTCGTTTTACTGTGGATATAGATACTTTTGTACCTGTTTCCTCCAGCTTCTTCACAAGGTCCTTTGCTGTTGTTCTGGTATTGATTTGCACTTTTTGCACCAAAGTACGTTCATCTCTAGAAGACAGAACGCACCTCCTTCCTGAGCGGTATGGCGGTTGCATGGTCCCATGGTGTTTATACTTGCGTACTATGGTTTGTACAGATGAACGTGGTATTTTCAGGCATTTGGAAATTGCTCCCAAGGATGAACCAGACTTATGGTCTACAATTTTTTTTCTGAGGTCTTGGCTGAGTTCTTTTGATTTTCCCATGATGTCAAGCAAAGAGGCATGAGTTTGAAGGTAGGCCTTGAAATACATCCACAGGTACACCTCCAATAGGCTAATTGATATAATTTGAGTCAATCAGAAGCTTCTAAAGCCATAACATAATTTTCTGGAATTTTCCAAGCTGTTTAAAGGCACAGTCAACTTAGTGTATGTAAACTTCTGACCCACTGGAATTGTGATACAGTGAAATAATCTGTCTGTAAACAATTGTTGGGAAAATGACGTGTCATGCGCAAAGTAGATGTCCTAACCGACTTGCCGAAACTATAGTTCGCTAACAATACATTTGTGGAGTGGTTGAAAAACAAGTTTTAATGACTCCAACCTCCAAACTTCCGTCGTCAACTGCATATAGTGTATGATATGGGAATAGATTCTTTGTCAAACTATAAAACAAAAAGTTAAAAGCTTTCATTAATGTATTAGCCTTCTACTCTGCTCTCCCCAACCTAGTGATGAAGATGAAGCCTATCTATACTGTGTTTGTTGTCTGTCTGTACACCTGTGTGATGGTCCAGATCAAAAAGAAGCAACAGGATGTGCTTGGGTTCCTGGAGGCCCTGAAAGTGGACTACGCTCCATTGGACATTGCCTGCAATGAGGACAACCGCATGTGGATGAGGGAAAATGTCCCTGTGGAGAAAAAGCCCACCAACGGGATCCCTCTACCCCCTCAGATCTTCAACGAAGAGAGCTACTGTGGGGTGAGCATAACAAGATAATATAGAAGGTGTGGTGACCAATAAGCCTACTCCCTACTGAATGGTTCAGGTAAAGGTGGGGAGAAGTGTCCATTCAAATGCTGAGAGAACGATTGGAGAATAAACAGAAATGTCTAATTTGCCTTTTACCATAGGACTACGAGACATTCTTTGACGCTAAAGAAGACAATGCGGTATATGCCTTCCTGGGTCTGCCACCTCCTCCAGGTTCCAAGGTTGGAATTCAACTTTCACTTAATTTTCTAAAATATAAATTGTGTTTATATAGCTTTTTAGCTATAGAATTCAACCACAAAATGTGTTTTCCACTCCAGGGATTTTATAATGCAAATAAACTCGCCCCAATATTGTTGCTGTCAGAGACAGGCTGTTTTAATGTTTGTTTAGCTGAAATGCTCAGGCATGTATTGTCCTCCTAATTTGTTTTCGCTCAGGTTGAGACGTGCCTGAGTGCACACCACATAACATATTTCTTTGGAGGGCAAATAGGAGTTAGTGAGGTTAATTGTGTGAGAGGGATACGATGTGACATGTAGGCTAACGTAGTTGAGCCTGTTGCAAATTTGTTAAACAACCTGCCAATTTTCCTTGGTGCAGGAAGCGAAAGAGGCATATCTCCTTGAAAATGGGCCTGTTGAGAATGGAACCATTGTAAATGGAACTGATGATGCTGAGGATGAAGAGAACCTTGAAGCTGAGGAGGAGAACATTGATGATGACACACTAGTAATGTCTTTCTCTTATCCCTCAGTCCCTGTCTCACCTTTACCATTTCTCCCTTGGTTTCCATCCCATCCAGCATAACCTTAACCATTTCTCTCCTGGTTTCCTCCCATCCAGCATAACCTTAACCATTTCTCCCCTGGTTTCCTCCCATCCAGCATAACCTTAACCATTTATCCCCTGGTTTCCTCCCATCCAGCATAACCTTAACCATTTCTGCCCTGGTTTCCTCCCATCCAGCATAACCTTAACCATTTATCCCCTGGTTTCCTCCCATCCAGCATAACCATAACCATTTCTCCCCTGGTTTCCTCCCATCCAGCATAACCTTAACCATTTCTCCCCTGGTTTCCTCCCATCCAGCATAACCTTAACCATTTCTCCCCTGGTTTCGTCCCATCCAGCATAACCTTAACCATTTATCCCCTGGTTTCCTCCCATCCAGCATAACCTTAACCATTTCTCCCCTGGTTTCCTCCCATCCAGCATAACCTTAACCATTTCTCCAGTTAACTCCTGTTGGATTCATTTTCCAGTTACCCAGTTAAATCTTGTTGGTTTAATTTTCCATGGATGATTACCAAGTTTTAGTTTGATTTAACTAGGCAAGCCAGTTAAGAACAAATTCTTATTTACAATGACGGCCTACAATGACGGCCATTTCTCAGTTTTTATAGTGTTTCATTGTGTTTATATTGCATCTGTAGTTTTTGCAAAGCATATAAAGTATTTATAATAATTCTATGATATTATATAGGATTTATACTCAATAGAAAGCAGATGATTGGGAATCAGTTATTTTTTTTTCTAATTCATTATTTGTATAATAGGACTATTCTTATAGAAGAACATGCCGATGCTGTTGTAAAAAATTATCTGAACATTTATACGTAGATATATTAAGAAAAATCTTAAACTTCTCAACTCACTTTGGGATGCTGCCAAACCGTAGAGATTGACCTGGTGCATGAGCATCACAGAGAAATTATTTGTATATTTTTTCCAAAAAGGTGGCAAGGGACAGCAGAGAAATTATTGCCCAGCTGAACCTGTGATCGTCTTATAACAAATCCCACAGGCTTTTAGAGGATGCTGTTTCGAGAAGGGTGCAAATTGAGTTAATTTTACTGGACCAGCTTCATGGTTATTTCTGGGAAAAGAGTTCAGACGCCCTCTGTTTTCGCTGCTCTCCAGAGTACCAGGCTGGTTTATTTTCCATTTAAGTTGCAATGTTGGAATGACAGTTTTTTTTATTGATACTGTTGACTGGACTCCTGTCCTGTTGGCTGGCTCCCGGCAGTGTGATAATATGCAGTCTTTTTCGCTACTGCATACATCATTGAAAACCTCTAATTTATCTCCGCAGCACCACTATGCTGCTATTCATCACCTTGCAACCATATGTAATTGCCCTTAATTTATTCATGCATTTTCCTTTACTCAGAGGAGCTGCTGATGCTGAGGCCTTACTCTGTGATGTCTTTGAAAATGTGACTCCAGCAGTAGGGCTGCCCCCCTCCTGGTGTTTGATGTGTGCCCATGACAGCTGCTGTGTCATTATTATTCTAACACATCGTTTTTTCCCCCTTGATGGCACATTGTTGTTTTCACTCTAGAAAAGAGAGGTTCCAATGGAGGAGTGCAATGGAGATGAACACACAGAGGAGGTGGAAGCAGAGGTGGGAGGAGAAACAGGAGAGGAAGCAGCAGAAGAGAAGGTGGCAGAGGAAAAGGAGGCAGTCGAAGACACAGAGGAATCCTTAGAGAACACTGTAATTGGCTCCCAGAATCCCATGCTGTGTCCTCCCGTGATGTCTCCTCTCTCCATCTCTTTAACGTTGTCTTTTTCTCGACCTCAGGGTTTTGTTTCCCTCAAGCTGCTGTTATTCTCATCTCCTCCTCAACTCTGGACCATACTAACCCACCTGTATTCTGTTATATTGACTGTCCCATAACTGTTTCAATTGACTGTTCTATAACTGTTTCTATTGACTGTTGACTGTTCTGTTTGTTCCTTAGATCTGTTGGATGTTCAACCACTTCTCTGTTCTGTAGCAGTTAACTGTAATGGCATCTCAATGACTACATAATCCTTGGTCTTGATTTTCTTTGATATGTACTATGTCCTTTGTTCCGCTGTCCATCCATGTCTAGGTGTGTATGTGTCGTTCCGCTGTCCATCCATGTCTAGGTGTGTATGTGTCGTTCCGCTGTCCATCCATGTCTAGGTGTGTATGTGTCGTTCCGCTGTCCATCCATGTCTAGGTGTGTATGTGTCGTTCCGCTGTCCATCCATGTCTAGGTGTGTATGTGTCGTTCCGCTGTCCATCCATGTCAAGGTGTGTATGTGTCGTTCCGCTGTCCATCCATGTCTAGGTGTGTATGTGTCGTTCCGCTGTCCATCCATGTCAAGGTGTGTATGTGTCGTTCCGCTGTCCATCCATGTCAAGGTGTGTATGTGTCGTTCCGCTGTCCATCCATGTCTAGGTGTGTATGTGTCGTTCCGCTGTCCATCCATGTCTAGGTGTGTATGTGTCGTTCCGCTGTCCATCCATGTCTAGGTGTGTATGTGTCGTTCCGCTGTCCATCCATGTCTAGGTGTGTATGTGTCGTTCCGCTGTCCATCCATGTCTAGGTGTGTATGTGTCGTTCCGCTGTCCATCCATGTCTAGGTGTGTATGTGTCGTTCCGCTGTCCATCCATGTCAAGGTGTGTATGTGTCGTTCCGCTGTCCATCCATGTCTAGGTGTGTATGTGTCGTTCCGCTGTCCATCCATGTCAAGGTGTGTATGTGTCGTTCCGCTGTCCATCCATGTCAAGGTGTGTATGTGTCGTTCCGCTGTCCATCCATGTCTAGGTGTGTATGTGTCGTTCCGCTGTCCATCCATGTCTAGGTGTGTATGTGTCGTTCCGCTGTCCATCCATGTCTAGGTGTGTATGTGTCGTTCCGCTGTCCATCCATGTCTAGGTGTGTATGTGTCGTTCCGCTGTCCATCCATGTCTAGGTGTGTATGTGTCGTTCCGCTGTCCATCCATGTCTAGGTGTGTATGTGTCGTTCCGCTGTCCATCCATGTCTAGGTGTGTATGTGTCGTTCCGCTGTCCATCCATGTCTAGGTGTGTATGTGTCGTTCCTCTGTCCATCCATGTCTAGGTGTGTATGTGTCGTTCCGCTGTCCATCCATGTCTAGGTGTGTATGTGTCGTTCCGCTGTCCATCCATGTCTAGGTGTGTATGTGTCGTTCCGCTGTCCATCCATGTCTAGGTGTGTATGTGTCGTTCCGCTGTCCATCCATGTCAAGGTGTGTATGTGTCGTTCCGCTGTCCATCCATGTCTAGGTGTGTATGTGTCGTTCCGCTGTCCATCCATGTCTAGGTGTGTATGTGTCGTTCCGCTGTCCATCCATGTCAAGGTGTGTATGTGTCGTTCCGCTGTCCATCCATGTCTAGGTGTGTATGTGTCGTTCCGCTGTCCATCCATGTCAAGGTGTGTATGTGTCGTTCCGCTGTCCATCCATGTCAAGGTGTGTATGTGTCGTTCCGCTGTCCATCCATGTCTAGGTGTGTATGTGTCGTTCCGCTGTCCATCCATGTCTAGGTGTGTATGTGTCGTTCCGCTGTCCATCCATGTCTAGGTGTGTATGTGTCGTTCCGCTGTCCATCCATGTCTAGGTGTGTATGTGTCGTTCCGCTGTCCATCCATGTCTAGGTGTGTATGTGTCGTTCCGCTGTCCATCCATGTCTAGGTGTGTATGTGTCGTTCCGCTGTCCATCCATGTCTAGGTGTGTATGTGTCGTTCCGCTGTCCATCCATGTCTAGGTGTGTATGTGTCGTTCCTCTGTCCATCCATGTCTAGGTGTGTATGTGTCGTTCCGCTGTCCATCCATGTCTAGGTGTGTATGTGTCGTTCCGCTGTCCATCCATGTCTAGGTGTGTATGTGTCGTTCCGCTGTCCATCCATGTCTAGGTGTGTATGTGTCGTTCCGCTGTCCATCCATGTCTAGGTGTGTATGTGTCGTTCCGCTGTCCATCCATGTCTAGGTGTGTATGTGTCGTTCCGCTGTCCATCCATGTCTAGGTGTGTATGTGTCGTTCCGCTGTCCATCCATGTCTAGGTGTGTATGTGTCGTTCCGCTGTCCATCCATGTCTAGGTGTGTATGTGTCGTTCCGCTGTCCATCCATGTCTAGGTGTGTATGTGTCGTTCCGCTGTCCATCCATGTCTAGGTGTGTATGTGTCGTTCCGCTGTCCATCCATGTCTAGGTGTGTATGTGTCGTTCCGCTGTCCATCCATGTCTAGGTGTGTATGTGTCGTTCCGCTGTCCATCCATGTCTAGGTGTGTATGTGTCGTTCCTCTGTCCATCCATGTCTAGTTGTGTATGTGTCGTTCCGCTGTCCATCCATGTCTAGGTGTGTATGTGTCGTTCCGCTGTCCATCCATGTCTAGGTGTGTGTGTTGGTGGGGGTCCTCTGGAAATCCCACCATGTTGTTCAATGTGCGTGATCTGTTCAAGTTGCATGACCTCCAATGTAGAAGTGTCTCATTCATGTTTGAGGAGAGGTTCTCTATTTCCTATATGCCTCCTTGAGGTCATGCTATCATTCTAATAATCCTGATACACAATCTTTTCTACTTTCTCCTTTTTCTGCCAGAAGGCCCCCGTGAAGGAGGAAGAAGCCCAGGTAAATTGTTCTTACATTTCTGAAAAGTATTGAAATCAAATAGACATTTGGGAGTCATGTCTCAGTCTCACTGTTTGTCTTATTCTTATTCTAAACAGGAGGAAGCAGAGGATGAAGAGGCTAAGGTAACAGGCGACACTGTGTCCGCCGGAGTAATTCCTGATATGAATGGCATTGTCAGTAATAACAACAGCCACTGCTCGCTGCATTGTGCCATCTGCCTCGCTATAAGAAACGATCTTAGCCTGGATCTCATAGACCTGACACACGGTTCCATACTACATTGTGCCTTTATTGAGCACTCTAATATCCTGGAATGAAGTCAATTATTAACTTGTAGATATTTTAGTCATCCAACTATTCTAAACAAAGCATATACATGTACGTCTAAAAGGGACATACAGATCTTAGGTCTATGTTTTCCTGGCCATAGTCACTGATTATCAGTACTATGAAGTTTCTCTTCCAATGCCCAGGCACAGCTATGTCTGCTAGCCATTGTTTCAAAATATGATTACATCATACATGCTTAATAACATGCTATATACATTTGCAAAGTTTCACAACTCACCAGTAGCTTAATTCATTAATAAATGCTTTTATTGTGACTTGAAAGCTGCCTGACTGATCAGCAAAGGTCACATTGTTTTAATGTCTCATACCACTGTCGTGTTCTGTTGGGCTCAGAAGTGCACAGAAGCTAGCTAATGATGGTATTGAATACAAAATGCTGTGGTACAAACAAACAAACGCAGAGTTAACCCTAGATGTGTTAGTGTTACCCAGGGCACTGTTGTTCATTACAGAGTGAACCACTATCAACTCTTTATTGATAAGATATAAAGTTATAAACTTCTGTTCAACTGAATATATCCATCAGACTTATGTGCAATGTGTCAATAGATATCAAAGCACTTGTGATGTTATTGGAATGTAGTAGTAGTCCATTTGTTAAAATCTCTATTTCTTAGTTACAGTAACCTGGTGAAAGCTAGTGAGTTGATCCGAAGCTAATCATTGCTATTCGTTGTTTTAGGGAGAAGATGATCAGCCGGTTTCTGAGGTAGATCTACTTATTTTTGAATGTTGTTTTTTTACCCCTTTTTCTCCCCAACTTCGTGATATTCAATTGGTAGTTACAGTCTTGTCCCATCGCTGCAACTCCCTAGCGGACTCTGGAGATGCGAAGGTCAATAGCCATGCGTCCTCCAAAACAAGACCCCGCCAAGCTGTACTGCTTCTTGAAACGCTGCTCATTCAACCCGGAAGCCAGCCGCACCAATGTGTCGGAGGAATCACCATACAGCTGGCGACCGAAGCCAGTGTGCATGCACCTTGCCGCCACAAGGAGTCGCTAGAGCGCAATGGGACAAGGTCATCCCAGCCGGCCAAACCCTGCCCTTACCTTGACGACGCTGGGCCAATTATGTGCCGCCTCATGGGTCTCCCGGTCGCGGTCGGATGCAACACAACCCGGGATCGAATCCGGATCTGTAGTGACATTCTCTAGAACTGATCATTGCCTTAGACCACTGCGCCACTCGGGAGGCCGAGGTAGATCTACTTTGAATTGTGTTCCATGTTCTATAGCTGTAGTGTTCAGCCCTTAAATCGAATTCATTATATAATGTTTTCTAAATTTCTGTGCTAAGGGCCTTGGGTGTTCAGTTTTAATGTGTGTTTTTTTTGCATCCTTGTGATTGTGGTCTGTGTCTGATTGTCCTGACTACTAACCTCACATATTCTTCTTTGTTGTAGCTTTTCTTGTGCAGTATTGAATGCTTGAAACCCCTCTTCCTTCGTAATACCATGACTTGCAACTCACTTGCAGACCCACTTTTGTCGTTTTTTGCCCCCTTCTCATTTTCCTCAGGTCTCCTATGGAGGGATTTCTCTATGTTTGGATGCATTTCATCTTAGTCCTTGACACAGTTTTAGAACACTACTGATCTTTTCTATGGCATGCCACCGTAGAGATATAATCATTAGATACCCTAGCATTCAACATTCATACAGTGCCTTCAGAAAGTATTTAGACCCCTTGACTTTTTTCACATTTTGTTACATTACAGCCTTATTTTAAAGTGGATTACATTAAAAAACAAATAAAATCTACACACAATACCCCATAATGGCAAATTGAAAACAGGTTTTTAGAAATGTTTGCGAATGTATTAAAAATAAAACAACTTAAATATCTTATTTACATAAGTATTCACACCCTTTGCTATGAGACTCGAAATTGAGCTCAGGTGCATCCTGTTTCCATTGATCATCCTTGAGATGTTTCTACAACTTGGAGTCCACCTGTGGTAAATTCAATTGATTGGACATAAATTGGAAAGGCACACACCTGTCTAATATATGGTTGCACAGTTGACACTGCATGTCAGAGCAAAAACCAAGCCATGAGGTTGAAGGAATTGTCCGTATAGCACCGAGACAGGATTGTGTCAAGGCACAGATCTGGGGAAGGGTGCAAAAAATGTCTGCAGCATTGAAGGTCCCCAAGAACACAGTGGCCTCCATCATTCTTAAATGGAAGAAGTTTGGAACCACCAAGACTCTTCCTAGAGCTGGTCAACCGGCCAATTGAGCAATCGGGGGAGAAGGGCCTTGGTCAGGGAGGTGACCAAGAACCCAATGGTCACTCTGACAGAGCTCTGGAGTTCCTCTGTGGAGATGGGAGAACCTTCCAGTAGGACAACCATCTCAGCAGCACTCCACCAATCAGGCACCTAAAGACTCTCAGACCATGAGAAACTAGATTCTCTGGTCTGATGAAACCAAGATTAAACTCTTTGGCCTGAATGCCAAGCGTCACATCTGGAGGAAACCTGGCACTATTGCTACGGTGAAGCATGGTGGTGGCAGCATCATGCTGTGGGGGATGTTTTTCAGCGGCAAGGACTGAAAGACTATTCAGGATCGAGACAAAGATGAAAGGAGCAAAGTACAGAGAGATCCTTGATGAAAATTTGCTACAGAGTGCTCCGGACCTCAGACTGGGGCAAAGGTTCACCTTCCAACAGCACAACAACCCTAAGCACAAAGCCAAGACAATGCAAGAGTGGCTTCAGGACAAGTCTGAATGTCCTTGAGTAGCCCAGCCACAGCCCGGACTTGAACCTGATCGAAACATCTCTGGAGAGACCTGAAAATAGCTGTACAGAAACGCTCCCCATCCAACCTGACAGAGCTTGAGAGGATCTGCAGAGAAGAATGGGAGAAACTCCCCAAATACAGGTGTGCCAAGCTTGTAGTGTCATACCCAAGAAGATTCAAGGCTGTAATCGCTGCCAAAGGTACTTCAACAAAGTACTGAGTAAAGGGTTTGAATACTTATGTAAATGTGATATTTCAGTGCTTTGTTTTTTAAAAATAAATTAGCAGGAACCTGTTTTTGCTTTGTCATTGTGAGGGGAAAAAAACATTTCATCCATTTTAGAATAAGGCTGTAACCTAACAAAATGTGACACAAAGTGACCTGAATGCTTTCCGAAGGCGCTGTATTTGTCATTTGTTAAGATAGTTTGATGATTTGATTTTGAAAAATGGCTTGCTCCTTTAGCTGCTACTGTGTCTACATTGAAATATATATTGTGTAAGTAGTTAACACCAGACACAGTAAAAATAAATAAATAAATCCAATAAAGATAATTTAAGTTAACAAAATATTTTAGGGCTCCATGTTGAATCATGCATGAAAAGCTATCTGCAAGAGGGTCTCCTCTGCCAGCAACTCCTTGTACCTTCTCCACACATTGACCTCTCTCACCTTTGCCCTTTTCCCCCATCTCTTGGTTTGCTTTTGCAGGGATAAGAGGATTTGGGGTCGGAGGTAACTGGGCGTCTGCGGCTGTGAATTTCTGTGGTTGTTCCCTTAGTCACGAGCTGTGTGGGTTTGTCTGGCAGAGATCAGAAGGCTTTGTGTTGTAGGACGGAAGAGCTTGTCTTGTGATCTATCTGCCGTTCGTTCCCTCATCAGTAGTCCATGTTCACTCCCTCTGAACCTCTCTTTCTCCCATCTCTCTTAGCCTTCCTCCTCCTCATTTCTTCCCTAGTCCGGTAGCTGCTTCCTTTCTGTCAGCCTGAACTATCCCTGTAGATAAACATTTGAAGACTTTTCCTATCGCGCATGCTTCTGGTGTCACCTCTGACCAGACCATCCACACCACTGACACTCAATCTCATCCTATCTAGGAGGAAGAAGAGCTGCGACAGCTTGAGGTAGATTGATAAGTGTTTTTTTCCAACTACACTCGTCCCCCCTCTACCTCTTCACCATTCTATCAATGCTGCTTTTCTTGATTCCACATCTTGCACAGTTTATTCAGCATTCCTTCAATTTCCTCCTTCACTACTTTTTGTGTAGATGGAACAGACCTTATCTCACCTATGGCATCTGAACAGACTGTATCCCTTCACTTTCTTTAGCCCTCTGTCTTATGTCAGATAATGATATCTCAATCACATAGTTGGATGAGCAACATGGTAACTCTGGTAGCCATCAGAACACAGACCATGATAGAGAAACCCAGCACTGTCATTCATCCTGATTTTAGAATTTCACTCACTCACTCACTCACTTACACAGAGCCTCTCCAACATTCCTTACTGCCTCTGCCTGCCCTCTCTTCTCTTCCACACAAGCTTCACTGCTTTTGCTCTCTCTGCTCTTATTCTTTCTCCCCTTTCTTGCTCTCCTCCACGTCCTCCACCTCCTCCTATACTTTCTTGCTCTCCTCCACCTCCTATAGTTTCTTGCTCTCTTCCACCTCCTATAGTTTCTTGCTCTCTTCCACCTCCTATAGTTTCTTGCTCTCTTCCACCTCCTATAGTTTCTTGCTCTCTTCCACCTCCTATAGTTTCTTGCTCTCTTCCACCTCCTCCTATACTTTCTTGCTCTCTTCCACCTCCTCCTATACTTTCTTGCTCTCTTCCACCTCCTCCTATACTTTCTTGCTCTCTTCCACCTCCTCCTATACTTTCTTGCTCTCTTCCACCTCCTCCTATACTTTCTTGCTCTCTTCCACCTCCTCCTATACTTTCTTGCTCTCTTCCACCTCCTCCTATACTTTCTTGCTCTCTTCCACCTCCTCCTATACTTTCTTGCTCTCTTCCACCTCCTCCTATACTTTCATTGCAGGAGCAAGAAGAGTCAGTCAGTGAGGTTGAAATAGTTTCCTCTGGTTGTAATTTGTGGTGTCTTCTGTGTTATCTTAGATTAGAAAGACCCTCTCTCTGTCTCTCTCTCTGCTGCATGGGTGGTGGTCTCTGTGGTACAGATAACTGACGGTGTGCAGCATGGCAGACACAACATCGCCAACACCGTCATTCGGTTCACTTATGGTAATAATAATGGGACCATTAGGTAACACAGGGTTTTCCTCCCTCTTGTAGTCTCCTTAGTAACATTCGCTTATCTCAAATATAGGCTGTTGTATCTCTTGCGTTTTGTTCCCTCTTTGACATTGAAATGCTCAAAACCCCTCATATCTCCTACCTTAGGAAGAAGAGGCCCCAGAGGTAAGAGGTATATTCTGGCTGTGCTCCAAGCCCATTGCATGGTGTGGCCCCTGATGTGGAGTTAATGGATCTTATGCATGACCCTACTCCTTCATATGTGGATTTAGTGTGGGTTGGTTTGTGAAGAGCTCTCTACCCTCTTATTCTTCAAGGCTGCCAGCATCCCTCCTGTGGTATGCTGTCTTTAATTTCAAGGAAATTATTGAGCTCTCTCTGGACTCTGGTTGTGGTTTTGATGCTGTGTGACTGGGATGAGGTCATTACCCGTTGGTTTACCTGGAGGCTTGAGGATTCTGCAGCATTGTGCCAGTGGATGTTTCATAACAGGTGACATTCATCGTTTGGTGTCCAGATCTGCCTCTGCGCACATGAGTACAAGTCTGACACATAGACATGCTTGTGAATTGGATCTTACAGTGTTGCATAGGGATCCCTAGTGACCTGACCAGAACTCCATGACAACCAGGATGTTTAAATAGCCATTGGCATGGCTTCACTTTGCGAGGAGAGTCTTGAGACTGTGTGGACAGGACAAGCACAGCAGAAGATGAATGGACTGTTTGTTATTGTGCAATGCTCCCCCACAACAAGATCTTGGCAGTGTCAGATACGTTGCACCAAACTACACTGCTTTAAATAATGTGTTACTGTGGACATCATTCGTCAAATCTTGAATACACAGCAAGCACTATATCCACAAGCAAGTTTTCTGTAAAACTTAGTCATTAAAAACAGTGAATGAATTGGTCACAGGACCAATTAATTGCACTTCACCCCCTGTTTTAAGTGTAGCATATAGGGTAAAGGCTTTTTACATTTGTAGAAATGTAGCTAATTGCAACACCATGCTCAACCCAACAGATGCACCTCGGAGTGAATGTGGTCTGATGATTTGTGAAGTATGCAGTGCCTTGCAGTTTCACGTCATATGATACCACCTCATAGAGGGCCTTGCTTAAAGGCCCACACTAATCTTACTACTTCACTAGCAGTTAAGGAAATGGTGCACTATCCCTGTGGCTAACTTGTTCCATTGGCCTAAGTAATGGTGATATTCCTAGTGTCTTCCCAGTCTCATCTCTGCTACCTGTTTTCTTGATGCCTCCCCTGGATGGTTTAACTCCCTTTTAACCCAACTATACACTCTACTTCTTCCTTTTCCCCTATGCTGGACTCATCCCTTCACAAAAAATATATCTTTTTTTCTATGCCAAGGAGGAGGAAGAAGAAGAAGTGACAGAGGAAGCAGAGGTAGTATATCAACCAGCAAACACACGGATGTTCTCACCAGTGTTCTTTGATGCAAAGACAAATTGCCTTATCTGAATGAAATCAGTTTCTCCACTCCTCAGTAATCTTGTTCAACTGTAATCAAGCACAGCTGAGAGAACACTTAACTGAAGAGGAAAGCTTTGTTCTGGCTGCTCTCTTTATTAAACTAGCACTATAAGATGAGTCATCTGTGCTCTTTTTTAAAAATAAACTAATATGGATTTAAACTACGGTCTGCTCTTATATTCTTATATTGATAGGACTGAGTGGGAAATCTTGGTTCTCCTCTCTTCTGTTGTCTTGCTTTACTTTGTCATCAACGTTGCCATTACTCAGTTTTATTTTCTCAGCAGGAAGAAGAGGATGAGTAGTTACAGCCAAGAAAGGTTTAGGATGTGATTTACTACTGCCCAGGTAAAATACACTACTCTATTACTTAATCAGAATTCTATTCTCTGCCACTGAGTGGCAGTATTAGAGCATTTAATTTGCCATGAACTGATGGCTGCATCGTAAAACTCGGAAACATGTCTTCTTGTTACTAAATATCTTTCTAGAGTCTTTTAAAAATAAAACTATTCAGTACATGTATTACTTTGTGCCTTTTTGACCCCTTTATCAAATGTCTCCTCATACTGGCATTATTAAACCATTGTATTGTTTAGTGCCCTACATGTACCCAGATTACAGATACAAATCCTAAAAAACACATAGCCCAACCAGTGTAAAGTGAGGATATAATCCCTGTATTTAATGTACACTGTGTTGCTGTTCTGTATTGGTAGCTGTGTGTTTTCAAGTGTTTTATCAGAGAAGCTAGAGAGAACAGAGCATTGGGCTATTTAACAGGGACTGTCACCAGTCTCTTTACACCGAAAGCTTCAGTGAGCACAAAATGCCTGAAGGATCAAGTGAACAGCCATATAAAACGATATCTCATGAATTGTCTTTTATTTTCCTGTGGCAGTGATGATGATGATAATAATAATCGTAATCTTCAAAGCTGCACTCATCGCCCCTCTCCAGTAGTGTAGAAAAAGGCTCTGCTCGCTGCAGGATATATTTGGGTTGAGGAGAGGGAACAGCCTGAGACTTTGATCGGATGGCACAGCCCTCCCAAATAAAAAAAGCTAACCTGTCACGCCCAGTTAGAGAAAGCAGCTAAGTGAGCTACTGAAGGGCCTCGAGAGGGACTGGCACTCAGGATGGCATGGGCAGTTTGGGCACAGTGGTGACTAGAAGCTTAGGACCCACAGCCACTAGCAGAGGCGCATTGGTGACTTTTTTTTGTCTTCCAGCCTAGAGAGACCCCTTGTTCCGGCCCTTCCTGACCCCTCTGATCCCTCAGACCGTCCCCCACCGGACTACCCACATTGCCCCCAACTGCTCACTGGGAACACACATGTCCCCCTGCTGGAACCTGCTGGCTGAAACCTGCCAATCACACACTGTCTGTACGGCCCACCCATACTCCAGAGATAACCCCCTGTTTTACCAGATGTTTATATTGCATTCAGTGTGTAGCTCAATTAAATAGTGTTATCAGTTTGTAGTTTTTAGCAGCTTTTCTAATTGTACATACACAGTCATATGTTAAGCATTTAAATATTTCAGACATACTTCTCATGTTTCAAATTGAAAAGGTTAGTTTTATACCACAGTTTGTATAGGATGATGAGCATCTTACCACCAACACCTTAGCAGTCAATGACCGACAGCTTTAACCCTGTGAGTATCTGAGTGAAGATCACTCTACTGTGAACTGCAACCAGTGAATGGACTCTCGGACTGAAACCGATCTATCAATGCAGTGCCTCTCACTCGATGCCGGCAAAGACGTTAGATCTATATGTGTGAATGCAACCCAGTGACTCTCAATGCCTCAGTCCAACATGAGAAAGACCCTCATGTAGGGTTTCCACTAGCTTCCATAGCCACAAAGTCAGATTCCACAGCCACAAAGTCACATATGACAAAAAGAATAGCCTTTTGGTCTTTAATGTTAGGGTGAAGGATAAGGTTAGCAGTGTGATTAGGGTTAGGTTTAAAATAAAATGTTAAGAAATTGTAGAAATGGGCGGGGTTTAGCCATAATTATGACTTTGTGGCTATGGATACTAGTGACGACCCTCATTGTAGCGTGCCTTATGACAGCTACTGGACACCATTCACTGAACATTACTGTTAGCTGATTTACTCTGCAGTTTGTTGAATGTAAAAAGATGTGGATGACTAAGAGATCCTCCCAAGATGTAAGAGAGGTGAAATGCCAATAAAGTTACATGGCCTATTATGTTCTATTTTCAATTCATTGGGTTTTGTTTATAGATCAGTGTGCAATTTTAGGGTTGGGCAGAGCAAGGTCAAGTCAACAGGATGTAGCTCAGTGTAAAGCCTTTCTCTGGGGGACTCCAGAAAGAGGTTACTGAGGAGGGTATTGCACAGTGAAAATATATAGGTGAAAAAGTACATTTATGTGTACATTTTGATAGAGTATTATTAGTTTTGAGAATTTGTCATGAAATGTGATATTTGGTGCTCTCCTTTGAAAACATAACTATATTGAAAGATATATGCATTTGAATGAAAGAGACCTGAGAAATCAATATTGTCTGTGGTCTCTCCCTTGGAACACAGCATACTTTTGGTCGGTTGGCATTACAGTGATCAATGCTGTCCCTCTAAATTCACACACAGGTCATCATGTCTGTCCAGACCCATTCTCCTGGAGAGGGAGGGGAGCTGCCATGAAGCCCCTGTAGACTGGGGGAATTTCAATGGCATTGTTCTCTCTGGGACTGTGGGAGTGAATCATGATGTACAGTTTAAGTCAAAAATTTACATACACCTTGGCCAAATACATTTAAACTCAGTTTTTCACACTTCCTGACATTTAATCCTAGTAAAAATTATCTGTTTTAGGTAAGTTAGGAGCACCACTTTATTTTAAGAATGTGAAATGTCAGAATAATAGTTTAGATAATTATTTTTTCAGCTTTTATTTCTTTCATCACATTCCCAGTGGGTCAGAAGTTTACATACACTCAATTAGTATTTGTTTGCATTGCCTTTAAATTGTTTAACTTAGGTTAATGTTTCGGGTAGCCTTCCACAAGCTTCCCACAATAAGTTGGGTGAATTCCGGTCCATTCCACCTGACAGAGATGGTGTAACTGAGTCAGGTTTGTAGGCCTCCTTGCTCGCACCCACTTTTTCAGTTCTTCCCACAAAATATCTATAGCATTGAGGTCAGGGCTTTGTGATGGCCACTCCAATACTTGACTTTGTTGTCCTTAAGCCATTTTGCCACAACTTTGGAAGTTTGCTTGGGGTCATTGTCCATTTGGAAGACCCATTTGCGACCAAGCAAATATATCTATATAATTTTCCACCCTCATAAAGCCATCTATTTTGTGAAGTGCACCAGTCCCTCCTGCAGCAAAGCACCCCAACAACATGATGCTGCCACCTCTGTGCTTCACGGTTGGGGTGGTATTCTCCGGTTTGAAAGCCTCCCCCTTTTTCCTCCAAACACAACGATGGTCATTATGGCCAAACAGTTCTATTTTTGTTTCATCAGACCAGAGGACATTTCTCCAAGAAGTACAATCTTTGTCCCCATGTGCAGTTGCAAACCGTAGTCTGGCTTTTTTATGTCGGTTTTGGAGCAGTGGCTATTTCCTTGCTGAGTGGCCTTTCAGGTTATGTTGATATAGGACTTGTTTTACTGTGGATATAGATACTTTTGTACCTGTTTCCTCCAGCATCTTCACAAGGTCCTTTGCTGTTGTTCTTGGATTGATTTGCACTTTTCGCACCAAATTGCGTTCATCTCTAGGAGACAGAACTCGTCTTCTTCCTGAATGGTATGACGGCAGCGTGGTCCCATGGTGTTTATACTTGCGTACTATTGTTTGTACAGATGAACGTGGTACCTTCAGGTGTTTGGAAATTGCTCCCAAGGATGAACCAGACATTTTGTCAGAGGTCTTGGCTGATTTCTTTTGATTTTCCCATGATGTCAAGCAAAGAGGCATTGAATTTGAAGGTAGGCCTTGAAATAGATCTACAGGTACAGTACACCTCCAATTGACTCAAATGATGTCAATTAGCCTAACAGAAGCTTCTAAAGCTATGACATCGTTTTCTGGAAATTTCCAAGCTGTTTAAAGGCACAGTCAACTTAGTGTATGTAAACTTCTGACCCACTGGAATTGTGATACAGTGAATTATAAGTGAAATAATCTGTATGTCAACAATGTTTGGAGAAATGACTTGTGTCATGTACAAAGTAGATGTTCTAACCGACTTGCCAAAACTATAGGTTGCTAACAAGAAATGTGTGGAGTGGTTGAAAAACGAGTTTTAATGACTCCAACCTAAGTGTATGTAAACTTCCGACTTCAACTGTATGTGTGTCGCCATTTGTTAGAGGCAGGGAGCAAATTTGCCACTGGTCTGTGGTAATGTTTAACAGGCTGGTTTTGGGTGATATGGTAGCCACAATACACAACCGCCACACTAGAGGAAATAGCAGCAGCGTCAATAGTGTTCCTCAGCTGACAGCCTGTGGTGCAGTACCTGTCAGAAATCCCCAGAGTCACACTGAGGTAAGTGAAATAGATACTGTAAAAAAAGAGCTGTATTTTGTTCAACAATAAATTCACCCAGTCAACATATTTCTGTGGTATCTACCATATACAGTACAATAGGAGGACAAACATAGCATATTACCATAAAGATCCTGTATTTGATGAACAGTAGGATATTTATGATTAAAACAACATATAAGTTTGAGAAGTTGCATCGAGATTACATTTTAAAAATGTTATAGTACCAGTGGTGTAAAGTACTTAAGTAAAAATACTTTAAAGTACTACTTAAGTAGTTTTTTGGGGTATCTGTACCTCACTATGTATATTTTTACTCTTTTACTTCACTATATTCCTAAAGAAAATATAGTACTTTTTCCTCCATACATTTCCCCTGACACCCAAAACTACTTTTGAATGCTTAGCAGGACAGGAAAATGGTCCAATTCACTCACTAATGCCTGGTCATTCTGACTGCCTCTTATCTGGGAGACTCACTAAACACACATGCTTTGTGTGGTGCCGTCTGGTTTGCTTAATATAAGGAATTTGAAATTATTTATACTTTAACCTTAACTCTTGATACTTAAGTATAAAATCCAAATACTTTTCGACTTTTACTCAAGTAGTATTTTACTGAATGACTTTCACTTTTACTTGAGTCATTTTCTATTAAGGTATCTTTACATTTACTCAAGTACTAGAATTGGATACTTTTTCCACCACTGTATGGGAAATATTGGTGTGTATCTCTTGGGACTTACTGTACCTATTTTACTAAGATTGTTTCTTCTCAAGCTATACCATAGGGAAATGTTTGTTTAATCCTTGTCAGTGCACTTAAATTCAGGTTGGTTGAAATATAACTATTCAAAGGAACAATTAGAAAACAACATTTTGCGATCTGTTTTTCTTATTTGAGATAATTAAGTCCATTTAATTGATTGAATTACCTTGATATATTTCTTGGTTCATTTAATCGAGGTAGTAGGTGTTTACATTTGAATAACATTCATTACACAAAATAAATTCTGTTTTACCTGCCAATTTAGAAAAAAAAGCAATCAAGATTACTGCCAAAACGGTGGGCATAAGCGTAAATGTAACACACTCCTACATTCCTGTAATGAGTGAGGGTTTACCATCAACACACATTGAAGGTTTACCATCAACACACCCACCCACCACCACCACAATGTGCTTGGTCATTGTACCCCTTGGTATTAAACCCACAGCCACACTAATTAACTTCCTAGTGATCTATGTGCTCTGCATAATTAATTTCCTCAAATTCCTCAAATTAGTGGGAGGATATAGTGGTCAGGAACAAGAGTGTCACTGAATCCCATCTCAAATTAGAGCAGGAACATGTTCATTACTTCATTCATTCTCTCATTTGGAGGAAAAGTATGAGCTACATAAGCTGCCCTAGATATTTCTCAGACCTAATTTCCTAAACGGATACATCATTTATGACTCCACACAGGCCATATCGGCTAACACAGTTAGCACTGCACAAACAATTTATAGATCACCCAGATTACTTGGAAATGAGCATATTACTATATTATATTCCAAAGTCGCACCTGACCCACAAATATTCTCCCCTTTCACCTCCATCTATCAATGGAATTAAGCTCTGTGAAGCGCCACTGAAATTCAATTGGGGAGTGACTCTTCTAAAGGAGGAGTGTAATGTGAATGCCTCACAACAGGGTATAGATCTTCTCTCCTCACAGACTATACCGTCTATCTATTCTTAATCAGGAACATGGTCTTGTGGGCTATTAAATCTAACATGGCACTTCAGCTGTTAATGTGTTTGTTTACCCATCCCAGCGCAGTGCTACTTAAAGAGCGCCCACCCGCTGCCCGCTGCTGCTATGGGACCTAATTCACTCTACCCTTTTGGTCTGTACTCTACTCTGTAAGTCCTGGATCCCGAGCCAGATCCTGCTTGCCATCTGGACAGCTCAGCATAGATTTATAGTTGCTCTCCTCATTTGGACCCACTGGTTTAACATGTGTTTGTCTCACTGGTTTAACATGTGTTTGTCTGGAGCTGACAAGCACGTGACTCATGTTTTACCTCTGTCGGCAATCAAAACAGATTTATACACAGATTTGGGGTAAGACGGAGAGAGATAAGCTTGAGTAGGTCACATTTCAAAAGCCTTCTCGACTCAGTTTTATGTATTGTTTTTTAGAGGATGAATCTTACAGTCAGATAGTACATGTTTCTTACAGCTTCCCAATCAACAAAGATGGTCACGCCTCATGTACCATACCAGAGAATAATTCAGTGGAATTCAAACACTTTACTACTCCTTTAGGTTAAATGGAAATGTGTCATTGGTTTCCATTATAACTCAATCATGATTGTATCACAACACCCCAATGTCACCCACATTCCCCGACCGCCATGCTTCTGACGCCCATGTCTCTACGTCTGTCCTTGTCAGTGCTGGAGGCCTGGGTGCAGCTGGAGCCCAGAACCATCACGGTGCTGCGAGGTTTGGATCCTCAATAGTGGCTCTGTGTTGACCATTTCAGCCCAGTACGGTATTCTCTCAAACAACCCCAATGCGACTGCCATAAACCGCTCCACCAATCAAGTCTTTAGCTGGGAATTTGTCTTGAGGAGAGTCCAGCGCAGCCACCAGGTACAGGTGACCTGTGACCTCCAAAACATCCAGAGTAAAAACTGCCGATCTGTTTGTTCAAGTTTTGTGTGCTTTTCTCATTTGGCTGTCCTTGAGCTGGCTGCCTACTGGCAGGCTGACAGTGTTCAGTATGGCAGAGAAACAAAGGATAACAGAAAGGAAAACGCGACACTGCTGCTCATGCTCCCAGGTGATATTTATTTATAACGGTCTTCATCAGGCATCCATATCCCAGGTGGGGCTGGAAGGTCCTATATATAGGGGCAGTACTTAGTGACAAAATGTCAAAATTATTGTGTGCCCTAATTGAATATTGTTTGTGTATATACAGTATATATTACTGTAAATATGGATCACATTCCTTGTGTATGATCATATATTTTGATGAATTGAATGTTAATAATGTGAACCTAAGTTAGATATTTTTTACCTCCTGTTTCAGGAAGTGATGTCACTAAGTACTGCCCCTATATATAGGACCTTCCATCCCCACCTGCGATATGGATGCCTGCTGAAGACCTAAATATCACATGAGCATGAGCAGCCTGCAGCGTTTTCCTTTCTGTTTTCCATGAGTTTGCCTACAACTCCAGCACCTGCAGAAAGTACCTGGATATGCGTGTGGTTCAGCTTTTGTAGAGAAACAAAGGAGCCACAGTTACAGTACTGCAGAGGTTTTTCAAGAGAGGATTTCAAAGGCCAGCTGGGAAGTGGGATTTTTGTTTTCTTATGGGTTCTCTCTCTCTCTCTCTCTCTCTCTCTCCTTGTCTCTCACACATGTGTGCACACTCACATGTACATGTGCATACACATACAAAGAAAACAAAACAGCTGGAACCCCTTTTGAAAACAATGGCAGAATGAAAGAAGACAAAAAAGGGGAATTTAACCTGGACTAGGAGAAGAAAAGCAGAATAAACAAAAGTTGAACCTAATCCTTGATGATGCCACCCACACACTCCCTGACACTAGAGACAAAAACTCAATGTTTTCCTAAGCCATATTGGCTTGTTGCTTTAATTGAAAACCTTTGTTTAAATTTGTTTGAGGTTTCATGCATGCAGCAGATCTTCTCAAATTTTTCTCAAAGCAGCTGATTTAGTTGTTGGGCATCGAGCCAGGTGTATATCAAAGAGGAGGACTGCTGCAGTGGCTATTTTGATGGGCTGTATGACATTGTTGATGCCAGGGTTGAAGGGTGTGGGATGGGAATCGATTGGGCCAGGTATAAATACAAGGTGAAGGGAACTCTCCTGAGCACCAATCATGCACCACCCGGGATTTAGAGTCTGTGATCCCTCACCTGATATGCCCTCCCTCTATCCCTGTATTCCTCTATTGCTCTATCCCTGCTTCCCTTTCCCCCCTCTATCTCTCTTTCATTATCTTCGACTTGGATGCCGATTAAGGCAACCCCCCGCATCTCTCTGATTCAGAGGGGTTTGGGTTAAATGCGGAAGACACATTTTGATTGAATGCATTCAGTTGTACAACTGACTTTCCCTTTTCCCCTCTATCCCTCGGTCCATATTTCCCTTTTCCCCTCTATCCCTCGGTCCATGTTTCCCTTTTGCCCTCTATCCCTCTGTCCATGTTTCCCTTTTCCCCTCTATCCCTCTGCCCATGTTTCCGTTTTCCCTCTGTCCCTCTGTCCCTCTGTCCATGTTTCCCTTTTCCCCTCTGTCCCTCTGTCCATGTTTCCCTTTTCCCCTCTATCCCTCTGTCCATGTTTCCCTTTTCCCCTCTATCCCTCTGTCCATGTTTCCCTTTTCCCTCTGTCCCTCTGTCCATGTTTCCCTTTTCCCCTCTATCCCTCTGTCCATGTTTCCCTTTTCCCCTCTATCCCTCTGTCCATGTTTCCCTTTCCCCCTCTATCCCTCTGTCCATGTTTCCCTTTTCCCTCTGTCCCTCTGTCCATGTTTCCCTTTTCCCCTCTATCCCTCTGTCCATGTTTCCCTTTTCCCCTCTGTCCCTCTGTCCATGTTTCCCTTTTCCCCTCTGTCCCTCTGTCCATGTTTCCCTTTTCCCCTCTATCCCTCTGTCCATGTTTCCCTTTTCCCCTCTATCCCTCTGTCCATGTTTCCCTTTTCCCCTCTGTCCCTCTGTCCATGTTTCCCTTTTCCCTCTGTCCCTCTGTCCATGTTTCCCTTTTCCCCTCTGTCCCTCTGTCCATGTTTCCCTTTTCCCCTCTGTCCCTCTGTCCATGTTTCCCTTTTCCCCTCTATCCCTCTGTCCATGTTTCCATTTTCCCCTCTATCCCTCTGTCCATGTTTCCATTTTCCCCTCTATCCTTCTGTCCATGTTTCCCTTTGACCCTGTTTCCAGTATGCAGATAAACTCTGTTCCACAGGGGCTAAAGGTGTGGAGAGATTCAGTGTCAAAATAGTTATCTGAAATTGTTATCTCTATCCCAGTGAATCATCTCCGAGAGTTTGCTGGGGATACCCTGCATGCCACAAAGAATACTCAACTAGAAATGAAGAAAGATGACGAATGATAAGCTGTTATGGACAGTAGCAATGCTAGGAGGTATTGCTCATATCTCTTCTACATTTTTCATATAATCTTATTATAAACTCCACTCATATTGGAAAGTTGGACCGAAGACAAATGGGTTGTAAACAATACAAGCTGAGAAATGTATAATTCATTTTTTGATAAAAACATAAGTATTGTATTAATGATGTTTACTCTGGAATGTTTTAGCATAAAAATGAATGAGATGGTTATGATGATGATGTGTGAAAAAAATAGCATGATGATGACATATCGGGTGATGAATCTTTATTACACCATAGAGGATATTCATGTATTCCCCTTTCCTCTCTCATTATTCAGCTAATTTCACCCTGCTGCAAACTGAGAGCTCAGCTAAAAGCCTGAGCAATGTCCTCCATGCAAAAAGGAAGGAACAAAGCAATGACCCATTGCCTTCAATATATTACAGGAGGAGTCCTCCTGTATTGCCAGAGCTACACATTATCACTGACGTACACTGAGTATACCAAACATTAGGAACATCTTCCTAATATTGAGTTGTGCCCATTTTTCCATCAGAACAGCCTCAATTTGTCTGTGCATGGACTCTACAAGGTATCGAAAGTGTTCCACAGGGATTCTGGCCCATGTTGACTCCAATGCTTCCCACAGTTGTGTCAAGATGGCTCAATGTCCTTTGGCTGGTGAAGCATTCTTGGTACACATAGGAAACGGTTGAGCGTCAAAAACACCTGGCACCTATTACCATACCCCTTTCAAAGGCATTTAAATCTTTTGTCTTGCCCATTCACCTTCTGAATGGCACACATGCACAATCCATGTCTCAATTGTCTGAAGGCTTAAAAATCTTTCTTTAACCTGTCTCCTTCCCTTAGGGCTCCCGAGTGGTGCAGTGGTCTAAGGCACTGCATCTCAGTGCTAGAGGTGTCACTATAGACACCCCGGTTCAAATTCAGGCTGTATCACAACTGGCCATGATTGGGAGTCCCATAGGGAGGTGCACAATTGTCCCAGCGTTTTGTGGGTTTGGCCGGTGTATGCCGTTGTAAATAAGAATTTGCCTAGTTAAATAAAGGTTACATTTTACGTGGATTTAACAAATTACATCAATAAGGGATCATAGATTTCACCTGGATTCACCTGGACAGTCTATGTGATGGAAAAGGCAGGTGTTCTTAATGTTTTATATACTCAGTGTATGTAACCACTACCCATTAACAATAGTGCATGGTGGATCAAGCCCTCCAGTGTGGATGCAGAGGATCTCAGAGCCTTTGAATTAATTGTGCATCTAGGCCTTTTCCAGTTTCCAGTTAGCAACTCTGCTGGTGATTTGTGGCCCGTTGGTCCATTGGAGGAGAACTACAAATCTCCACTGGAGACTGGTCTCACCCCTTATGAATATGATGCAAACACGCCCACACAGAACATACATACTGCTGGCAGACACACAAACATACATGTATGAACATAGTGTACACACGCACACTTTTTTTACATGAAGAAATCAATATGCCTGTATGGGGTTGTTGAATATGAACAGAATGTGCTGTAAGGGCTGCAGCCGAGGATGAGGCCACTTTGATGTAAATCAGAGACGAGTGAGCGTGCCTTTGGTGATTGGGCTGGAGAGGCGCAGTGTGCTGTGCTGTGCTGTGCTGTGCTGTGCTGTGCTGTGCTGTGCTGTGCTGTGCTGTGCTGTGCTGTGCTGTGCTGTGCTGTACAGACAGACAGACAGACAGACAGACAGACAGACAGACAGACAGACAGACAGACAGACAGACAGACAGACAGACAGACAGACAGACAGACAGACAGACAGACAGACAGACAGACAGACAGACAGACAGACAGACAGACAGACAGACAGACAGACAGACAGACAGACAGACAGACAGACAGACAGACAGACAGACAGACAGACAGACAGACAGACAGACAGACAGACAGACAGACAGACAGACAGACAGACAGACAGACAGACAGACAGACAGACAGACAGACAGACAGACAGACAGACAGACAGACAGACAGACAGACAGACAGACAGACAGACAGACAGACAGACAGACAGACAGACAGACAGACAGACAGACAGACAGACAGACAGACAGACAGACAGACAGACAGACAGACAGACAGACAGACAGACAGACAGACAGACAGACAGACAGACAGACAGACAGACAGACAGACAGACAGACAGACAGACAGACAGACAGACAGACAGACAAGACAGACAGACAGACAGACAGACAGACAGACAGACAGACAGACAGACAGACAGACAGACAGACAGACAGACAGACAGACAGACAGACAGACCAGACAGACAGACAGACAGACAGACAGACAGACAGACAGACAGACAGACAGACAGACAGACAGACAGACAGACAGACAGACAGACAGACAGACAGACAGACAGACAGACAGACAGACAGACAGACAGACAGACAGACAGACAGACAGACAGACAGACAGACAGACAGACAGACAGACAGAAAGACAGACAGAGCTACTAGTGCTGTTGGAGAGAGACAATACTGCTCATCCGAGCAGAAGGCGCCCATACTTCTTCCAGATTAAAGGCTGTCCCTCAGAGTGGCAATTTCACTGCCAAGAGCCCTGTTGAAAAATCACAGGAATTAAAAAGAGTTGTACTCCTCACCAGCATCATCTCAGGGAACAGTCACAAAGCCTGTCTTAGATGGCTAGGCTTACTGTGATTAATGAACCTTATAAAACGTTATTTCAGAGATCACTTAGATTGGAATGATGGGAGGAGCCTCATGTTGTAAGGGACTGACCATCTTTCCTCAAATGTATCAATCTTCCATCCATAATTAGTTGCAGTAGTTTATTAGTCCATGGAAGTGAGACACTGTTTTCTTCTTCTGATCCTCTTTATTTTATTGCACTGCTGAGATTTTCAATGGGGAGACAGCATAATAAAAGTTTTATATCAACCAAATCAAATATCAAGACGCAGCCTATAAGGAACAGGGGAAGCCATCATTGTGCACAGAACGTTGAGAGCTTTGATCGTGAATCAACATAGACATGTAATTCAGTTAGACAAAGCGACAAAGCTTCAGTAATTATCAGTCTATCTATAGCAATTCTCTGCTGCACCCTCTGCCTTTCACTCTGCCAGATAATAGACTTCACAGAAGATAACGCCCAGTCTAAGTGGCTTATTTGGCTGCCAGTGTATGAGATAGGTGGAAAGAGGCATTCTCCCATCAGTCTTTTGAGACCTCGAGGCACACGATTGGTCATTTAGGAAGAGTAAGAAGCCTCTAAGTGAGCAGGTCAATTGCGATCAGAGAATCCCTATCCGTCTCAGGATACACTTGGCATGCATACAGTACACACGCATATGGCGTACTACACACAGCGCCTTCCTCTATTCCAGAAACACACAGTTATGCATGTGACCGAACCAGCTAAATACTACACACACTCTTGCAAAATAGCACAATGGACTAGAATGATCTGGCAAACTGTAAGAAATTACATACAGTACCCCAAAACGCTTTATCTTTTATTTCTAGAGAAGGGTAACGTGACCATCATGGGGGGAACGTGACTGTGCTGAAGGGGAAGAGGTCCTGTTCCAGGCAGAGGTCCTGTTGTAGGCTGTTACCCAGAGCTCAGTCTGACTTGGCTGGTGAATGGCAGAGAAGTGGACCAGGGTCAGTACAACATCAGCACTGAAGGGACTGTTGATGTGGAGTGCCTCCACAACCTGACCAGTAACTTCAGTGTCCAGGCAGCAGAGAGCTCTCATGTGGAGTGCCTAGCCTCTGTGTCTGCTCTCCAAATGCCTCAGGCCAGCAATGTGCATCTGACCATGGGTGAGAAACACAAAATCACTCGCTCTCTCTCTTTCCCTCTACTCAGAGCTGAGATTAGTCTACATCCTCATATTCATCAGTGAAAACAGACTGTGGGGGTTTGTTATTGTTGATGAGAGGAATGACAAGAAAGGCATTGCAGGACAGACACATCTTTTATCACCATTGAAGTCATCCTACATAAATAGAGACTTGGGAGCTACAGGATTTGGTACGCTCACTGTGATAATAGATTGCATCAATTAAAATATTAAATGAAGAATTACATTTCTCGGCTTCTTTGGGACTAAACCTCATAAATTACCTTTTTAGTTTAGTTGCAGAGGTGCTGGTGGAGAATATATGCGACGACTGCACTGTTCTAATTTCTGATGACAAAGGAGATGATTGTGGACTACAGGAAAAAGAGGACCGAGCACACCCCCATTCTCATCGATGGGGCTGCAGTGAAGCAGTTTGAGAGCTTCAAGTTCCTTGGTGTCCACATCACCAATGAACTATCATGGTCCAAGCACACCAAGACAGTCGTGAAGAGGGCGCGACAAAACCTATTCCCCCTCAGGAGACTGAAAAGATTTGGCACGGGTCCTCAGATCCTCAAAAGGTTCTACAGCTGCACCATCGAGAGCATCCTGGTATGGCAACTGCTCGGGTAGGGTAGTGCAAACGGCCCAGTACATCACTGGGGCTAAGCTGCCTGCCATCCAGGACCTCTATACCAGACGGTGTCAGAGGAAGGCCCTAAAAATTGTCAAAGACTCCAGCCACTCTAGTCATAGACTGTTCTCCAAGAGGCTTCTAAACAGCTTCTACCCCCAAGCCATAAGAGTCCTGAACATCTAATCAAATGGCTACCCAGACAATTTGCATTGACCCCCCCCCCCCTTTTTACACTGCTGCTACTCTCTGTTGTTACCATCTAAGCATAGTCACTTCAATAACTCTACTTGCATGTACATAATACCTCAACTAACCGGTGCCCCCGCACATTGACTCTGTACTGGTACCTGCCTGTATATAGTCTCGCTATTGTTGTTTAACTGCTCTTTAATTACTTGTTACTTTTATCTCTTATTCTTATCCATATTTCTTTAAACTGCATTGTTGGTTGGGAGCTCGTAAGTAAGCATTTCACTGTAAGGTCTACAGCGGTTGTATTCGGTGCATGTGACTAATAAAATGTGATTTGATTTGAGTAGCCTCAGTGTCCGCCGTCCTCCTGCTCCTGTGGATGAGCATCTGCACTGTCCTCTGTTACAGACAGAGGAGAAGAGCAAGTAAGCGCCTTTCTTTTCTTTTTGTACCGCTCAGTGAAAAATGTCCACCCCCCCCCCCACCCTCACGGGAACAATGATTAAAGTATAATGAAGGAGTTAAGCGGTCACGCGCAGTGATTCTGCAATGTGTTCCACGCCTGCATCGGCAAGGGCATAGGGGTTTTCAACGTATACAGAACTTCCGCTGTCAGCAGAATGCTCCAGTTCTAAAGTGCTGGCTTTGGCCTAACCCCCCACCTGTTCACAAAACACTGTAGCACCACCATGGAGAGACAGTTGTCCAGGAGAGACACACACCTGGTGGTCACTATGTGGAAATGCAGTTATGCTGTCACTAAGTAACACAGGTAAACATACTCATGAATATGGGTGAGAATGTCATTAGGCAGGAATTGGCATATTCTGAGAGTTATGTCAATCATCAAACAGTCTTATGATCTGGTGTTATAAATACCAAGACAGATTCATAATGACTCTAATAGGGGCCACAACCCACAAACATGTCTCTGAAGTGACCCCTAAAAATCTTAAACTTCCCACCTCTGGGATTAATGTCTTACTGGGTTACCAGCAGACAGTGAATATACGTTTTTGTGAGTCTTTGGCGGCTTTCAGAGTAGAGACGGATGGTGAGGAGTTTCTGGAGAGCCATCTCAGAGGGGATCGTTGTTGTGTGCGACGAGGCGTCCGTCTGGCTGTTTGTGCACGATAACAAAACCTGCCCCTGAGTCATACATTAGACTGCTCTAATCCCTGTGACTGATTTCAGACCAGTGCAAACCAGGGCCATGATTTGGGAGCTGTAGGATTATCTTAATAAAGCAGGTGTGCCCTCCTTAGTACATTTACAGTATTCACCCAATAGTCTGATATCTTTTTCACTGTCCTTGATTTGGTCCAGTTCCTTTCCCCGATTTCCTTACTATAACTCCCATTACTCAGGATTTTTCACATTTAACAAAATGGCATGACTCCAAGTCAGTACTGCTCTCAGTTGGCAAATCCAACACACTGAAGAGTAATGCATGCATTGCAATTATTCAGACAGAATGGGGATTAAATATATTCACCTTAATAACGTTGGACAGTATGGGTTTAAAACATCAAGACAGAGGCAATTTCTCCTCCTGCAAAGAGTCTTGTTTATCCTTCTCCTGGGTCAGCACCATCTGTACCGCCATTGTTATAGGATTGTTTTGGCTCTGGCCAGGACCTTGGGCTAAGAAAGGTAATGATGCTGTGTGATAAGATTCATTAACAATCAGCTCAGGCTTTCACTCTAACATTTCTAAAGTGACCTCAGGCTTGAGTGAGTGTGTGCTGGCCCAAAACTAATTAACGCTGCATTTACAGCTAGCATACATACACTCTTAGAAAAAAGGTTCTATCTAGGGCCTTAAAGGAACACTTTTTGGTTATAGGTAGAACCCTTTCTAAATGTAACCCAAAAGGGTTCTACCTGAAACCAAAAAGGGTTTAACCTGGAACCAAAAAGGGTTCTCCTGTGCGGACAGTCGATGCTGTGGTCTATGCAACCACAAGCAAGGTCAGGATTACTGTATGAATCTAGAGTGAGCATTGAGACAGTGAAAATCCTGTACGATAGCTGTAATATAAATTCACATAAGATATTGACTGTTGTAACTTTCTGTATTTGCTTGTCTTTCAGAATCAAGCCAACTGGAGACTAGAAAGTGAGCGTTTGACGCTCTTTGTGCCATTCTTTCCAACCTCTCAACCTGCTTGTTAATGTAGGATTATACAATATTTGAAAAGGTACAGACCTTGGCATTTCTTTATTGGCAAGAGCTGCCGAATGAATATCCAGGATCAAGTATGGTTACTTGAGAGGATATGACTAACCATCCATTTACTGACTTATTGGAAACATTTGTGAGAGGGTACTAATATAGTGTCATCCTATTCATTCAAAATTCCATTAGTCCTTTACACAAGTTACTGCTGGCACTCTGCATAAATCTTAGTAAATAAGTCTACCCAAAGGCATGTATTTAAATGTCTCTGAGTCTGCCTTGTGTCTGAGAAAGATACTGGGATTTTATAGTTAATTAAAATAAAGAATTGAGAATAATTATTTGGAACATTAGATGGTTATTAGATTATAACATCCACATTAAAATTGAAACTCTAGTTTACCCCCCCAAAGAATATTTCAACTCGAATGTGCTACTGTGTATGTATTGCAATATCCATGTATTTCTGTTTCATTGACTGCATTGACTTCCATGTGGATATCAGTACAAACAAGTGAAATTCATGACAATATGTACAGTACATTCAGAAGACTCATTCAGAAGACTTTGTATAGGTATGGAATGGGACACTTTCTATATTTCTCAGTCCTGGCCTGTGGAATTGAAAGCAGGTGTGTGCTGTGGGTGGAACTTCCTAACACTTGTCCCCAGCAGGCAGGTTACCAGTCTCTCAAGGGGGACTTGAAACAAAGTCCAGTCACAGTTTATCTCTTCTCTCATGAAGATAGGGCAATGATAGTGATGTCAAAGCATTGTTGTATCCAGGATATGCCGTGCCAACGATGATTCTGCAAGTACGCTTCTGTATGTTCTTGAGTTGTTCAGAGAGGACTTGAGTCGATGAGCTGTGCCAAGCTGGTGCGGCATATTCTAGGCAGGGTCAAGCATAGCTAGTAGATCTAGTTTTATACCATTTGTCAGCAGTTTTAATGTCCCTCATGATACGATTTTACTACTGAAGCAGTGAACACGCTGACTTAAGAGTGGTTAAGTCTAAATTAATTCAATAATGATATTGGATTTTTCGTAGGTATCAGCTTGTACACCGGCAAGACAATTGATAGTACCAACGTAAAGCTCACAAAACTGTTGATTCTTTCAAGGTTGCACCATTTTCCTTTTGTAGGGTAGTAATTGGTCACATTTTCTATTGGGCTGTTACTCTGGGTATCCACAGGATAGACAAATCACAGAGTAGGAGAAGCTCTGTTGCCAAGGCAACAGGGGGGGAAGGTCAACCTGGGATACACCACAGAGGGCCACTCAGGTGAGAGTCAGTGTGACAAATACCCCTGCTCCTCATTAGGACACATTATCTTCAACATCTAATGAGATCAGTGAGGTATGTTGGCATAGAAAAACAGATTGGATAGGCTATTCTATTTGATATGTGATTTTTGTTTGTTGTTAAAAGTATTATAGGCTACTAACAGCATTAGAGGCTATAATTGACTATGATGTAATCATAATGCCGTGTTCTATGTTGGAGCCGCTGTACTATACTTCCTCCCCTGAGTTTACAGTGTGGTACAGTGAAATGGTCAGGTCAGATGATGTCAGGTCAGTTAAACAACTATTTATCTCTTGACAGAAGCTGGCCGCAGTGACCTCATCGTCACTGGGGGAACCCACAGCCAGATTAGCTCCATCAGCACTCACAAGTTAAGGAGAGGGAGAGAGCAAATTATCGCAGTTGAATAATGCAGTCAGTCTCCATACTGCAGCCGGAGCCCCTGACACCTCCCAGGCTCTCACATTGACGGGGACTGCAGGGATTACCAACATCCTCCCCTGGCCGGGGGACAGTTAACTCTCAATGGCTGTATTCAAAATGACATCCTATTCACTATATAGTGCACTAGTTTTGACCAGGGCCCATGAGTCACTCATAATGCTGAACTTGACACATTTATGAAATTGCTTTTTCCAGTTACTAATAAGCATGCACCCATTAAGAAAATTACTGTAAAAACTGTTAAATCCACTTGGATTGATGAGGAATTGAAAAATTGCATGTTTGAATTGGAATGAGGCAAAGGGTATGGCAAATAAGTCTGGCAGCACAACCGACTGGCATGCGTACTGCAAATTGAGATATCATTCTCATTCTTCACAAAACCCATTGATATTGCCAACTAATTGAATGTTTTTTTTTCATTGGCAAGATTAGCAAACTTAGGAATCACATGCCAGCAACAAATGCTGACACTACACATCCAAGTATATCTGACCAAATTATGAAAGACAAGCATTGTACTTTTGAATTCCGTAAAGTGACTGTGGAAGAGGTGTCAATCAACACTGACAAGCCACTGGGGACTGACAACCTGGATGGAAAATTACTGAGGATAATAACGGACGATATTGCCACTTCTTTTTGCCATATCTTCAATTAAGCCTACTATAAAGTGTGTGCCCTCAGGCCTGGAGGGAAGCAAAAGTCATGCCGCTACTCAAGAATAGTTTACTGCCTCAAATAGCTGACCAATCAGCCTGTTACCAGCCCTTAGTAAACTTTTGGGAAAAATTGTGTTTGACCAGATACAATTCTATTTTGTTCAGAGTTGCTGCATGATCACTAATGGTGATGGGAGAACGATATGGCAACTACACTGTCCTTAGATTGGTGGAGTTTCTTTTGTCCCCTTTTATTGTCCGTGAAGTAACTTTGCACAAGGTCTCGTTTGACTGTGGATATAGATACTTTTGTACCTGTTTTCTCCACCATCTTCACAAGGTCCTTTGCTGTTGTTCTGGGATTGATTTGCACGTTTCGCACCAAAGTACGGTCATCTCTAGCAGACAGAACGTGTCTCCTTCCTGACAGATATGACAGCTGCGTGGTCCCATGGCATTTATACTTGCGTACTATTGTTTGTACAGATGACCGTGGTACCTTCAGGCGTTTGGAAATGGCTCCCACGGATGAAACAGACTTGTGGAGGTCTACAATTTTTTTTCAGAGGTCTTGGCTGATTTATTTGGATTTTCCCATGATGTCAAGCAAAGAGGCACTGAGTTTGAAGGTAGACCTTGAAATCCACAGGTACACCTCCAATTGACTCCAATTATGTCAATTAGCCTATCAGAAGCTTCAAAAGCCATGACATAGTTTTCTGGACTTTTCCAAGCTGTTTAAAGACACAGTCAAGTTAGTGTATGTAAACTTCTGACCCACTGGAATTATGATTCAATGAATTATAAGTGAAATAATCTGTCTGTAAACAAGCTTCCCACAATAGATTGGGCAAATTTTGGCCCATTCCTCCTGACAGATCTGGTGTAACTGAGTCAGGTTTGTAGGCCTCCTTGCTCGCACACGCTTTTTCAGTTCTGCCCACAAATTTTCTATAGGATTGAGGTCAGGGCTTTGTGATGGCCACTCCAATACCTTAACTGTGTTGTCCTTATTAAGCCATTTTTCCACAACTTTGGAAGTATGCTTTGGGTCATTGTCCATTTGGATGACTCATTTGCGACCAAAGTTTAACTGATGTCTTGAGATGTTGCTTCAATATATCCACATAATTTTCCCCCCTCATAATGCCATCTATTTTGTGAAGTGCACCAGTCCATCCTGCAGCAAAGCACCCCCACAACATGATGCTGTCACCCCTGTGCTTCACAGTTGGGATAGTGTTCTTCAGCTTGCAAGCCTCCCCCTTTTTCCTCCAAACACAACGATGGTCATTATGGCCGAACAGTTCTATTTTTGCTTCATCAGACCAGAGGACATTTCTCCAAAAAGTACAATCTTTGTCCCCATGTGCAGTTGCAAACCGTAGTCTGGCTTTTTTATGGAGGTTTTGGAATAGTGGCTTCTTCCTTGCTGACTGGCTTTTCAGGTTATGTTGATATAGGACTTGTTTTACTGTGGATATAGATACTTTTGTACCTGTTTCCTCCAGCACCTTCAGGCGTTTGGAAATCTCTCCCAAGGATGAAACAGACTTGTGGAGGTCTACAAAAAAATGTCAGAGGTCTTGGCTGATTTATTTAGATTTCCCCATGATGTCAAGCAAAGAGGCACTGAGTTTGAAAGTAGGCCTTGAAATACATCACAGATACACCTCCAATTGACTCAAATGATGTCAATTAGCCTATCAGAAGCTTCTAAAGCCATGACATCATTTTCTGGAAATTTCAAAGCTGTTTAAAGGCACAGTCAACTTAGTGTATGTAAACTTCTGACCCACTGGAATTGTGGTACAGTGAATTATAAGTGGAATAATCTGTCTGTAAACAATTGTTGGGAAAATTACTTGTGTCATGCACAAAGTAGATGTCCTAACCGACTTGCCAAAACTATAGTTTGTTAACAAGAAATTTGTGGAGTGGTTGAAAAACAAGTTTTAATGACTCCAACCTAAGTGTATGTAAACGTCCGACTTCAACTGTACCTTCTTGTGTTCATCGATCAATGATGCCAACATTAATAATGTATGCTATCCCTTCTAGTGAAAATGGGATACAAGAGACATTCAACAAAAAGGAAGACAGAAATAGATTTTTATTACATGCAATATGCAGACGTGCTCTTCAAAATCTGTCTATGATATAAAGCATGTCCTATATTATATGAGAGGAAAGCTATGTTACACAATATTATCATGCTGGAACTCAATAATCCAATAAAGTATGTATTCAATACACATTACTGGCATGAATAGAAAGACCATTCACTGTCTCTATCTACCCATTAATAGAGCTAAGCAACCAAGGAGCAACCAAACCCCAGTAAACTTACAGAGCAACAGTGTTTGGTCAGTCAGTGTCCCTAAAAAATTCAATGAGTAGGAACCAGTGTCATAAAACATTTAAGCCGAAATAACATTTCCCCCAACAATAGCTAGTCAGAAAGAACATTTTCCCCAACAATAATCTGCCCTTTCTAGACCACCTTTACTCCACATACAGAGACGCGTACAAAGCTCTCCCTCGCCCTCCATTTGGCAAATCTGACCATAACTCTATCCTCCTGACTCCTGCTTACAAGCAAAAATTAAAGCAGGAAGCACCAGTGACTTGGTCTAGAAAAAAGGGGTCAGATGAAGCAGATGCTAAACTACAGGACTGTTTTGCTAGCACAGACTGGAATATGTTCTGGGATTCTTCTGATGGCATTGAGAACACCACATCAGTCACTGGCTTTATCAATAAGTGCATCGATGACGTCGTCCCCACAGTGACTGTACGTACATACCCCAACCAGAAGACATGGATTACAGGCAACATTCACACCGAGCTAAAGGGCAGAGCTGCCACTTTCAAGGAGTGGGACTCTAGTCCAGAAGCTTATCAAACAGGCAAAGCATCAATACAGGACTAAGATTGAATCGTACTACACCAGTTCCGACGCTCTACTTTTTATTTTTTATAACCTTTTTTATTTATTAGGATCCCCATTAGCTGTTGCAAAAGCAGCAGCTACTCTTCCTGGGGTCCACACATAACATGAAACATAATACAGAATGACATAATACAGAGCATCATTAGACAAGAACAGCTCAAGGACAGAACTACACACATTTTTTTAAATGCACACGTAGCCTACATATCAATGCATACACACAAACTATCTAGGTCAAATAGGGGAGAGGCGTTGTGCCGCAAGGTGTTGCTTTATCTGTTTTTTGAAACCAGGTTTGCTGTTTATTTGAGCAATATGAGATGGGAGGAAGTTCCATGCAATAAAGGGCTCTATTTAATACTATATGTGCTCTTGAATTTGTTCTGGATTTGGGGACTATGAAAAGACCCCTGGTGGGATAAGTGTGTGTGTCAGAGCTGTGTGTAAGTTGCAAACAATTTGGGATTTTCAGCACGTTAATGTTTCTTATAAAAAGAAGAAGTGATGAAGTCAGTCTTTCCTCAACTCTTAGCCAAGAGACACTGCATAGTATTTATATCAGCCCTCTGATTACAATTAAGAGCAAAACGTTCAACAGCCACACCATTCATGCCATTCTGCTGTGGGGTAACCAGTCCAAATCACTCCGGCTGATAATCCCTCCACCTGGTTTATTGTCCTGTTTCCCATCTCCAAAATTATTAGTCCCTCTGCTGTTCGTCTTCTGCTGCCCCGTACCCTTTGTATACACTCCACCTTTCATGTGTACCGAGTTAACTTCTTTGGGAATCTCGACAACATCCGGTGAAATTGCAGAGCGCAAAATTCAAAATACAAAAATCGTAATATTAAACATTCATGAAAATACAAGTGTCATACATCATTTAAAAGCTTAACTTCTTGTTAATCCAGCCACTTTCAGATTTCAAAAAGGCTTTATGGTGAAAGCATCCATTCGATTATCTGAGGACAGCGCCCAGCATACAAAAGCATTAAAATCATTTTCCAAACCAGCAGAAGCGTCACAAAAGTCAGAAATAGCGATAAAATAAATCACTTACCTTTGAAGATCTTCCTCTGTTTGCAATCCCAAGGGTCCCAGCTACACAACAAATGGTCGTTTTGTTCGATATTGTCCTTCTTTATGTCCCAAAAAAGTCAGTTTAGTTGGCGCCCTTGATTCAGTAACCCACCTGTTCCACTCTTTCAAAATGCATACAAAGGAATCCCAAAAGTTACCAATAAACTTTGTCCAAACAAGTCAAACAACGTTTGTAATCAATTCTCAGGTACCCTAATATGTAAATAAATTATCAATTTTAAGACGGAGAGTAGTGTGTTCAATACCAGAGATAAATAACGAAGTGCGCTCCCTCATCCACTCGAGCCACATGATTACAGTCAAAATGAGAGCCACCTTGAAAAACTACAAATTCTAGCTTATTTTTCAAAAAACAAGCCTGAAACCCTTTCTAAATACCGTTTACATCTATTGGAAGCCATTGGAACTGCAATCTGGGAGGATTTCCTTTGAATTTCCCATAGACAAGGATTTCAATGGGTGGTCACCTCAACAAACAAAAACATTATGGTTGGATTCTCCTTGGGTTTCCGCCTGCCATATCAGTTCTGTAATACTCACATACATTATTTTAACAGTATTAGAAACTTCAGAGTGTTTTCTATCCAATATTACCAATGATATGCATATCCTAGCTTCTGGGCCTGAGTAACAGGTAGTTTACTTTGGGCACGTCAGTCATCCGAACTTCCGAATACTGCCCCTATCCCTAAGAAGTACCTATGTCTCCTGTTTCCAGGCCCACCCCTCTTCCCTGTCTCACCGACGGCCAACTGGCTTACACGGTGAAGCGTCTCCTGAAGGTTCGACCTCGGGGCAGGGGGTTCCAGTACCTGGTTGACTGGGAGGGTTATGATCCGGAGGAGGTGCTGGGTCCCCGCCAGGGACATCCTGGACCCAGGCCTCACCCCGGTCAACCAGGTATGCGCCCAGGTTGGACACATACCTGGTGTCCACATCACCAACTAACTATCATGGTCCAAACACACTAAGACATTCGTGAAGAAGGTACGACAATGCCTTTTCCCCCTCAGGAGAATGAAAAGATTTGGCATGGGTCCCCAGATCTTTAAAAAAATCTACAGATGCACCATCGAGAGCATCCTGACCGGTTGCATCACCGCCTGGTATGGCAACTGCTCGGCAACTGACCGTAAGGTGCTACAGAGGGTAGTGCGCACAGCCCAGTACATCACTGGGGACAAGCTTCCTGCCATCCAGGACCTATATACTAGGCGGTGTCAGAGGAAGGCCCAAAAAATGGTCAAAGACTCCAGTCACTCAAGTCGTAGTCTGTTCTCTCTACTACCGCACGGAAAACGGTACCGGAGCGCCAAATCTAGGTCCAAAGACTGCTGAGCAATTAACCAAATGGCCACTCTGACTATTTAAATATTTTATTAACTCTATTTCTTGAACTGCATTGTTGGTTAAGGTCTTGTAAGTAAGCATTTCACTGTAAGGTCTACACCTGTTTTATTCGCCGCATGTGACAAATAAAATTAGAATTGATTTGAAATAACATTTTGTTCACCGCTATTCTATTTCACCAGATGGGTGATAGTACAGATCTTCTCCATCTTAAAAATAACATAGTGCCTGTGCCTGAGAGGAAAGTCGCCTGCCATATCAAACGCCTGCCATACCGTCAAAGCGGCAGCTATTAAATAAATGAAACATCCTCCAGTGGGTTAACAAAGAGAGGAGTGATATGAGAGGCCTATTACATGACCCTGTTCTGTGTTTTGTTTTCCAGACTAATGTTACCCTTTCTGGAACTGACTTGAGCTCCAAGGTTTTCAGTTACCCTTCACAAACAATGTATTCATTTCGCTGTGAACCATATAAAACACCAAGAGTTTGTCAGGCAAGGTGTGCCTTTCCAGCATCAACGTCTTGGCAGTCTCTTAAATGCCATCTCTGTATCTCCTTCACTCATTCTCCATCTCTCCACCTTCCTTTGTTAGCTCTCCACCTGCTCACGTTCTTGTGTGAGGTGGTCACGTTGCACAGTCTCTCTCAAGTGCCGTCCCGTCTCTCAGCCTTTTGGTGTAGCTCTTGCGTAATCAACACTCCTCTCTTCGAGGGGCTTCTGTAATTTCGGCAGTTGTTTTTCCCCTCATACTCGAACAGAACACAGGAGATCTCAGCAGATGTTCCACAATTAAAAGCAACCAATGAGGAGAAGCAGTGATAAGGGTTCAGCTCCCAGGTTCCTTTCATAGCTTGCCCTCGCAATTACCCAGGGTGCCCAAGACCTTTCCTAATGTATGAATAAATAAATAGAGCCTTTGCTAATGGCTCTCTGGAGCTTTTTAGGTTCTCTCCAGTGGCTTGTTATGTGGAACTTTTACTTCCTGTAGGACTGCTGTGTCCATTATGGAGGACTGAGTCAGTGAGGATGGAGCAGAGACGAGCACTGATGCAACAGAAAAACAGAAACAGCTGACCTCAAAACACCACAGTACCATTTAGCTGTGTTTACTGCTATGTCAGGCCAGTTTAAACAGTGTACATACAGAAAGTATCTCCTTAATCTTGAACTGCTGTTGCCTGAGAGAAACATGGCTTGCACAGATATAGGAAAACAGATTATTTTATTGAGTTGGTGGCACCAAGGTGGCACCAGATTTATCTCTCCTTATTGACCCATGAATGTAGATAGGAGTGCAACTCTGTCACTCCAATATTAACATAATAATAGGATATAAAGCCTGAGCTCTTCACCATTTCTATAAACATGTATTCATGCATATTAGACCCCAGCGACATACAATACTTTGCCTCTTCAGGATGGGTCCTGAGTTTATATAATTTACTTGAGTTAAATGGGCCCTGTTGGCATTGGTCAGGGAAAATAAAACAATTGTGCTCGGTTTGTGCCTCTCAGGGCCAATGCTGATGAATAACTTAGCACGACCTCCCTCTCCTTATTGAAAGCCAATGCTCTCAAGTGCGTCTTTCACTGGCCTGGGCACGAGTGAAGGGCTTCCAAAACCAGCCATTTGCTACTGTATTATGTGCCTGGGCTATTAAAGGCAACTGGAGCAAAACATCCTTGACGTGACCCTGTTAACATAATCAAGTCTCTCTTAATTAGCTGATTAACGCAATTTAGAAATAGATGTGGCAGCCCTTTACCAGAGTGCGACAGAGTGAGAGCTAAATGTGGTGGTCAATTCTCTGTGAGAGATCTCTGTGAGAGGCACAGTGGTACATGTCTCTTCGCTACCCTCCAGGCCCCAGTGGCTGATTGAAGGTGCAGTCCGGGATCTTAAGCATTTAGGAATTTGTAACATATCATACAAATTACAAAAAAAGTTGACAAAAAAATAGAACGGACCCATTTTGGCTCATGAGCACTACTTTCAAAACTACTGGCTTGAAATTATACAAAAGCTCTGGAGCATCACTTTAACTGGTTGTGGCTGAATGTGGAGCAGGTTCAAGGGATGGCCACCATCTGATTCCTAGCTAAGCAGAGCACTTCCACTTTTAAGCCTGTGAGGCGTCTCCAATCCTCCCCAGCCTTCCCTCTACATCCAGTATGTGTCTCTGACTCACAGTGCTTTCAGTCAGATTCAATTTCATATCCTACCATTAACATTAGCCATAGCCAAACACACATTTTTAGCTGCATGAGGGTTATCACCAGAATAAAAACAACAAGACCTCTAGTGGGATGCATCTTGAACGAGCATGGGATGAATGTCAATTAATTAATGAATGAATGACCTTTTAGCCATTCTAGGAAGAATAGTATTATACATTATACATACAGTATAGTGTTCCCTATACTCTAATGGTACTTTGCTAAATCATAGCAGCATCATTGCATGACAACTCTTTCATCTTAGCTTTGTTTTCTCCTTTTCCTATGTGTCAACAGACTTTAATCACACTAATGACTCAATGGTAGCTGGAAAGAAAGCGCTATTCGACTTATGTGGTATCGTCCCCAAGTTAAGCCTTGGGAACGATTCATGTCATGTGCACTCAAATAATTATTTGCAGTCCAAAATGTTCTGGTTCATTTCTTCAAGAGTGCAAGTTATTCTTCTTCTTTTTGCACCATGTTTTTATTTGACCCCTGGCAATTCTCTGGGAAGCATAAGTAAACTGGATAGAAGTATTTTGTTTCTGTAGACAAAAATATAAAACAAATACAGTCCCTAATGTCTTGAGTTGGGGAATTGCTTCGTAGTGTGTTGCTAAGGGCATCCTGCTGTTTCAAACGAGGGTGTAGAATCGATTATATCACCAGCCAACCAAGGATGGATATCATTTTTATATCAGTGTAGACTGCATTTGAGTCACATTTTTCTGTTGTTTTTTATCACTTCAATTTCACCCATTGTGGGAAAATAAGAACATATTTTATCTAACAGATGTTATCTCCTTATGTCCAGTCTATTGTATTTGTTTTACCCTGTACACATTTGAATATTAACACAGTGAGATTGGGTGCATGGACACTTCACTGAAATCTAATTTCATCATCCCACCCATCCTTACATTGAGTCCACCCAGAGTTGCTCCGATGAACTCTCTGCAGATTCTGTGGACCCTTTTCCATATGTCCCGACCTGCTCATCTGTCACTGCTGGGCACAGATGGCAGGGACTTTGGCAGAAAGGGGGCATCAGTTCACATACCCTGACAGCTCTCATCCTGATAAATAACACCCACTGGCCAGCAAGCAAAAGACATGCAATACTAGAGCCCCTGACAGAAAGCCTTTTCATAACAAATCTGCATTGACTCATCATTGTTCACTCCACATCACAGAAGTAACTTAGTAAAACAACTCCCAAATGGAGACCTACAGCATTAGGTAGAATGTTAGACCTCATACAGTATGTGTGGATTAGTTTGCTAACTCCGGTATTAGCCCATGAGCAACAGATTAAAGACACATACCATGACCAAAAATGGCACCAACCGATAACTGGATTGGAACTATCTAGTACAGGAGGTTATGAGAGAGTTCACCTCTGGCTCTGCGAGGAAAGTGAACCTCTCTCACAGACTATGTTCTGTCACATCAAACCGAAATGAAACCGTGAAGGCAGCTGGGCAGGACACCACCTGTAAAGTTATGTCAAGATAGGGATGCATACACACCAGTACAGTACATTGGGTACCAATCAAGGTGAAAGTTTTCAAGCTTTTTTTATGAATTTACTCTATGTTCTCTTCTTGAACTTCGAGTGCTGTGTCAGGTATTTTAAAAGGTTCACACTGGTCTGGAAAATGTTGATGTTTCTGAAAGAAGCTTTCCAGGTTTATCACAACATGCTAGCAGAGCTTAGCAATGGGCAGTATTTTATCAACAGCCACAGCTGTGCATTTTGATGATTCTCTCTGCTCTCCACTTGAGCAGCAAATGCCCAAAATTCATGTTTGCCAAAACCCAAAGCCAAGTCCCCCCCCCCCCAATTAGAAGCACCTAGACGGTAACCATGCCCTAAGGTTAGTGCATTAGACCGGAACCACTCTTCTGCACACCAACACAATACTTAATTTGAAGTGCATCTATTTTAGCTGTAAATGTAAATTTGTCTGGTCCTCTAAAATGACCCTCTTGACTAACCACTGGCATTTGTTTTGGTTCAGCAGCCTAAACAATCTTTAAATCCTTGATCTGAATGATCATCATTGCAAATCATAATGTCAAAGCCTTGCACTTTGAATAATCTACATGGGTTTATTAATGACAGAAAGCCTAGATACTGCTAAACCGCAAGGCTGTGTGGAATTAGTGTGTAAGAGGTTTTCTCAACACTGCTAAATCATCAATAAATCAAATCAAATTGTATTGGTCACATACACATATTTAGCAGATGTTATTGTGGGTGTAGCAAAATGCTTGTGTTCCTAGCTCCAACAGCGCAGTAGTATCTAACAATTCACAATAATACGCTAATCTAAAAGTAAAATAATGGAATAAAGAAAAATATAAATATTAGGATGAGCAATGTCGGAGTGGCATTGACCAAAATGCAGTAGAATAGAAATCAGTATATATGATATATACATATGAGATGAGTAAAGCAAAAATATGTAAACATTATTAAAGTGAATAGTGTTCCATTATTCAAGTAGCCGGTGATTCCATGTCTATGTATATTAGGGCAGTAGCCTCTAAGGTGCAGGGTTGAGTAGCCGGGTGGTAGCCGGCTAGTGATGGCTATTTAACAGTCTGATGGCCTTGAGATAGAAGTAGTTTTTCAGTCTCTCAGTCCCAGCTTTGATGCACCTGTACTGACCTTGCCTTCTGGATGGTAGCGAGGTGAACACACTGTGGCTCAGGTGGTTGATGTCCTTGATGATCTTTTTGGCCTTCCTATGACATCAGGTGCTGTAGGTGTCCTGGGGGGCAGGCAGTGTGTCCCCGGTGATGCGTTGGGCAGATCGTACCACAATTGTGCATCTGTAAAAGTTTCTGAGGATCTTAGGGGGCAAGGGGAATTTCTTCAGCCTCCTTCAGCCTCCTGAAGAGGCAATGTTGCGCATTTGTCACCACACTGTCTGTGTGGGTGGACCATTTCAGATCGTCAGCAATGTGTATGCCGAGGAACTTTAAGCTTTCTACCTTCTCTACTGCGGTGCCGTCGATGTGGATATGGGCATGCTCTCTCTGCTGTTTCCTGAAGTCCACGATCAGCTCCTTTGTTTTGTTGACGTTGAGTGAGAGGTTGTTTTCCTGGCACCACTCCGCCAGGGCCCTGCCCTCCTCCCTGTCTCCTCGTTGTTGGTAATCAGGCCTACTACTGTTGTGTCATCTGTAAACTTGATGATTGAGTTGGAGGCATGCGTGGTGACGCAGACATGGGTGAACAGGGAGTACAGTAGGGGGCTGAGCAGGCACAATTGTGGGGCCCCTGTGTTGAGAATCAGAGAAGTGGAGGTGTTGTTTCCTAGCTTCACCACCTGGGGGCGGCCTGTCAGGAAGTCCAGGACCCAGTTGCACAGGGCGAGGGTTCAGACCCAGGACCCCAAGCTTAATGATGAACTTGGAGGGTACTATGGTGTTGAAGGCTGAGCTATAGTCACTATAGTCAGTGAACAACATTCCGACATAGGTATTCCTCTTGTCCAGATGGGATAGGGCAGTGTGCAGTGCGATGGCGATTGCTTTGTCTGTGGATCTATTGGGGCGGTAAGCAAATTGAAGTGGGTCTAGGGTGTCAGGTAAGGTGGAGGTGATATTATCCTAAACTAGCCTCTCAAAGGCTAGAACCAAACCAACTCCTCTTATCCATTTACAAAATATTAGTGACCAACACTGGCAATCGATATGCAAATGCAGCATCAACTCTTCCTGGGGTCCACATAAAATGTACAAATACATGACAAAGTACAGAACAGTTATAGACAGGGACATTAAATTAAACAAATTGAAAAAATATAAAACATAAAAAAATATATAAGAAATACAAATAAAATAAGATATAAAAAGTTCAAAAGTTTAGTATCACTTAGAAATGTCCTTGTTTTTGAAAGAAAAGCTTTTTTTTTGTCCATTAAAATAACATCAAATTGATCAGAAATACAGTGTAGATATTTTTAATGAGGATGTAAATGACTATTGTAGCTGGAAATGTCAGATTTGTAATGGAATTTCTACATAGACGTACAGAGGCCCATTATCAGCAACCATCACTCCTGTGTTCCAATGGCATGTTGTGTTAGCTAATCCAAGTTTATAATTTTAAAAGGCTAATTGATCATTAGAAAACCCGTTTCTCGCATGGAATAGCCTTCATTTCTCAGAACAAGAATAGACTGACGAGTTTCAGAAGAAAGTTATTTGTTTCTGGACATTTTGAGCCTCTAATCGAACCCACACATGCTGATGCTCCAGATACTCCAGATAAGTTTTATTGCTTCCTTAATCAGAACAACAGTTTTCAGCTGTGCTAACATAATTGCAAATGGTTTTCTAATGATCAATTAGCCTTTTAAAATTATAAACTTGGATTAGCTAACACAACGTGCTATTGGACCACAGGAGTGATAATTGCTGATAATGGGCCTCTGTACACCTATGTAGATATTCCATAAAAAAATCTAACCCTACAATAGTCCTTGACAACATAAACAATGTCTACCCTGTATTTCTGATCAATTTAATGTTATTTTAATGGACAAAAAAACCTGCTTTTGAACGGTAGTGTATATTGGGAATGTATACAGTCGGGCAAAAAAGTATTTAGTTAGCCACCAATTGTGCAAGTTCTCCCACTTAAAAAGATGAGAGAGGCCTGTAATTTTCATCATAGGTACATTTCAATTATGACAGACAAAATTAGAAAAAAAATCCAGAAAATCACATTGTAGGATTTTTTATTCATTAATTTGCAAATTATGGTGGAAAATAAGTATTTGGTCAATAACAAAAGTTTATCTCAATACTTTGTTATATACCCTTTGTTGGCAATGACAGAGGTCAAACGTTTTCTGTAAGTCTTCACAAGGTTTTCACACACTGTTGCTGGTATTTTGGCCCATTCCTCCATGCAGATCTCCTCTAGAGCAGTGATGTTTTGGGGCTGTTGCTGGGAAACACGGACTTTCAACTCCCTCCAAAGATTTTCTATGGGGATGAGATCTGGAGACTGGCTAGGCCACTCCAGGACCTTGAAATGCTTCTTATGAAGCCACTCCTTCGTTGCCCGGGCAGTGTGTTTGGGATCATTGTCATGCTGAAAGACCCAGCCACGTTTCATCTTCAATGCTCTTGCTGATGGAAGGAGGTTTTCACTCAAAATCTCTCGATACATGGCCCCATTCATTCTTTCCTTTACACGGATGAGTCGACCTGGTCCCTTTGCATAAAAACAGCCCCAAAGCATGATGTTTCCACCCCCATGCTTCACAGTAGGTATGGTGTTCTTTGGATACAACAAGCATTCTTTGTCCTCCAAACACGACGAGTTGAGTTTTTACCAAAAATATCTATTTTGGTTTCATCTGACCATATGACATTCTCCCAATCTTCTTCTGGATCATCCAAATGCTCTCTAGCAAACTTCAGACGGGCCTGGACATGTACTGGCTTAAGCAGGGGGACACATCTGGCACTGCAGGATTTGAGTCCCTGGCGCCGTAGTGTGTTACTGATGGTAGGCTATATTACTTTGGTCCCAGCTCTCTGCAGGTCATTCACTAGGTCCCCCCGTGTGGTTCTGGGATTTTTGCTCACCATTCTTGTGATCATTTTGACCCCACGTTGTGAGATCTTGCGTGGAGCCCCAGATCGAGGGAGACTATCAGTGGTCTTGTATGTCTTCCATTTCCTAATTATTGCTCCCACAGTTTATTTCTTCAAACCAAGCTGCTTACCTATTGCAGATTCAGTCTTCCCAGCCTGGTGCAGGTCTACAATTTTGTTTCTGGTGTCCTTTGACAGCTCTTTGGTCTTGGCCATAGTGGAGTTTGGAGTGTGACTGTTTGAGGTTGTGAAGTCTTTTATACTGATAACAAGTTCAAACAGGTGCCATTAATACAGGTAACGAGTGGAGGACAGAGGAGCCTCTTAAAGAATGAAGTTACAGGTCTGTGAGAGGCAGAAATCTTGCTTGTTTGTAGGTGACCAAATACTTATTTCCCACCATCATTTGCAAATAAATTCATAAAAAATCCTACAATGTGATTTTCTGGATTTTTTTTCTCATTTTGTCTGTCATAGTTGAAGTGTACCTATGATGAAAATTGCAGGCCTCTCTCATCTTTTTAAGTGGGAGAACTTGCACAATTGGTGGCTGACTAAATACTTTTTTGCCCCGCTGTAGTTGATCCAGTTGATCCAATAGTCCACCTATTGCACTAACCAGAGAGGGTTGATCAATTGCTGTCGAAGTCATTGTTGATGTAGGTATTGGTTTCAATACACTTCCCCTAAACTATGCAGACCATCATCAAGGATCAGCCTAAGTGTGAGGCTGCAGGGGAGGGGCTGGGGTAATCCCATCTATAGCCATTAGCAGACAGAAAGAGAGATAGAAAGCAGCATCCCTGGGTGAATCCCACTCCACAGTTAATCATCGGCCTCAATTATTAACACATAGTTAAATAGACAATTTGTATTCATCACCCTAGCCATAGACTGTTCACTCTGCTACCGCACAGCAAGCGGTACTGGGGCGCCAAGTCTAGATCCAAGAGGCTTCTAAACAGTTTCTACCCCCAAGCCGTAAGACTCCTGAACATCTAATCAAATGGCTACCCAGACTATTTGCATTGCCCCCCCCCCCCCCTCTTTTACACTGCTGCTACTCTCTGTTGTTATCATCTATGCATAGTCTCTTAATAACTCTAACTACATGTACATAATACCTCAACTAACCGGTACATTGACTCTGTACCGGTACCCCCCTGTATATAGTCTCTGCTCTTTAATTACTCGTTCATTTTATTTCTTATTCTTATCTGTATTTTTTTAAACTGCATTGTTGGTTAGTGGCTTGTAAGTAAGCATTTCACTGTAAGGTGAAATACCTGTTGTATTTGGCGCATGTGACTAATAACAATTGATTTTATTTTATTCTAGGGGTGTGTACCTTAGCTTAGGCCTCTCCCTTTAGCATCACCTCTGGCTCTTATGCTAGGTGTCAGCCCTGGCTCTGAAGACATGCATCCCTATAGCCTTTCGTCCACAGATGAACAGACAGAGCTGTTGAAGACAAGGGCTGAGCAATGGGGCAAGAAGGACATGATTGACTCCCAAATGTGCCGCTCCTTTTACAGAACCACTGGAGCCATTGATTCTCTGTGTTGCTCCTTTCACCGTCTGAGGTCTCATTCTGGGCTAAATAGACTAACTTTGTTTCTAGAATGTATAAATTATCTCTCCCCTTTTTTAGCAAAAACTATTCTCAGGGCAGCAGGGAATGAGAAATGGCTAATGGCTATTGGTAGACCATCAGTCATATAACCTCTGCTCCCCAAGGCATTTTAACTCCTGGTCTGGGTCTTTGCTTACCTCAGTATTTTCACATCTCATAAAAACTGCTTAAGTTAATCTTCAGAAACATTTTTCAATAAAGCTATTGGGATAGTGGAGAAACCCAAGGTCTTCTGACTGGGCAGTAATTAAGCATTGACCCATCTTTCACTTTGATCTCACTATGCTGACTGGGAGATGGCAGTCATTGCTTCTTTCTGTCAGCACTGCATGGGCTTTGTGTTCAGCTGTACCAGAACTAGAAGTAGGAGGATGAGATAATGTAGGTAGATTGTCTGAGGTTTCTACTCTTCATCTATTACCTTCTCTCTCTAACTTAATAGCACACCTCCATAGCTACTCTGCCTGGACTATCCACTTCAACATGTACATTTCACACCCAGACCCTTCATGGAGGAAAAAGCAAACATTGGAGCCATTCCCTGGGTAACAGTAGATGAGCAGACTTCCTCTAGTCTAACCTTTCCCTCTCTCTCCTGCTCCTTCTCTCCTGCTTGGTAACCTTAAAGGCGCCCTCCAGAGGAAGTTTCCACCCCTATTTCAAAGGAATTCCTGTCCTAGAACAGAAGCTCTTGTTGTGTTGAACCTCTGAAGAATGATGCAGGCTCATACATATTCACAATTTGGGGTGTGAACACTGTTGTGAATTCCATGTGAAGTGTAGATAAGCAACAACAAATAAGGCTCTGACAGCTGTCAGTGTAGCCAGCTAGCATGCTAACCTTATTTAGCTAGCTAGCTATTTTGCTAACCTTATTATTATTATTTTTTAATTATTATTTTTACCTTTATTTAACTAGCTAGTTGTTATCTTTTGTTGCTGTTTTACATACATAGCAGCTATGGCTGCTGCTGGAGCTGGATTTGTCTTAAGCATTAGAGAAACTTCGCCGCATAGGGGAAACAAGTACCCTATCTTTCACTTCACAATCTACTGTTATCTCCAAATTTTGACATCTTCCATAAATTGTGGCCGCCAATCCACCACAATAATATAATAGTTAGAAAGAATAATATGGTTAATTATTGAACGATATGGTCTAGACATGCGGTATTATACCTTGTAATGGACAAGGTGCAACTTTTGGTTGGCTGCAGTACTCATGGTTCCCACAGGGGAAGTGAAATGATAGGCTACAATGACTTTGCTCATGATGCACACTGCTCAAATGATATGTAATAACACCCTGAGCGCATCGGACAAAACACCAATACAAATGTAACAACAGCACAACAAAATAGATATATAAGTTCCTTGAATTTTCTTTCACGGGTGCCTTTCATTATAAGATAGACACTCATGAAATAGTGCTTTCTAGATGCACCAATGAAAGCAGTGGCATGTGAAGCAAAACTGTAGTGGTCAAAACCATTCTTCTTGGGGCGACAGGGGGAGCAGGGTTACAAAATGCAATTATATAATTTAGTCAAATGTCATTTTAATACAGACTAGCTCAAAAATAAGTGAAAATTAAAAAATTATCCAATGGATTATGTTATTATGTTAATTATCTGGTAAAAAGTGGAGGTGAAAAATATGTTTGCACCCACTATTTTAATCCGCTCCAGGGCTTATAAGCCAAAGTGGACTTCGAAAGGCTGTTTGGCTCAACTCAGTCACAGATAGAACAATCAGACAGATATTTCACTGGATGTATAAATGTGAAGCATCCGCTTGGCATTTCCTCTCACTACCAAAAATGGTAGTGAGAGGAAACCCACTGGCCGGCATTGGGAGAAGATGGAAAGAGATTTTTGGCTGACATTCAGCAAATTTTCTCATCGATTAAATATTTAATCTCAACACAGTTTTCTTTTCCCAAACTAAAATCTTTATGAACAGAGAGGACTACGTTTTTTTAAACGCGTTGTTTAGGAGTGCAAAGGCTTAGGAAACGCATACACTTCACAGAGTAGGCGTTCCCTAATGTAAATTTGCAGATGCTGCCAATAGGATCTCGCTAGCTCGTGCTTAGCTCTGCCCACCTCCTTGCTTGTTCTGCCCACCATGACTCATTTGTTCCCATTGGAAACGACAGGTTGTGGTCAATCTTGGTTTATTTATAAAAATATTTGACTCAGTCACAAGAGGAGGAACTTTGCATGTGTTTCTGATTAATAAACAATGCCATGCTGGTGGGTGGTGACGTTCAAATAAAACCCAGTCCTGAAAAGAAACGTAGTCTGAAAAGTATTTGCACGTGTCACGTTCTGACTTCCTGTGCTTACAGGAGAGCGAGAGGGACTGGGCAGGCACCGTGTTATGCTGTGGAGCGCACAGTGTCTCCAGTGCAGGTGCATAGCCCTGTGCGGTACATTCCAGCTCCTCGTATCAGCCGGGCTAGAGTGGGCATCGAGCCAGGTAAGGGTGGGCAGGCTCGGTGCTCAAGAGCTCCAGTGCACCTGCACGGTCAGGTCTATCCAGTGCCACCTACATGCACCAGCCCTCCGGTGGCACCCTCCCGCACCAGGCTTCCAGTGCGTGTCCAGAGCCCAGTACTCCCTGTTCCTCCTCCCCGCACTCACCCTGAGGTGCGTGTCCTCGGCCCAGTACCACCAGTGCCGGCACCACGTACCAGGCCTACAGTGAGCCTCGCCTGTCCAGAGCTACTAGAGTCTCCCGCCTGTCCAGAGTTGCTAGAGTTTCCCGCCTGTCCAGAGCTGCTAGAGTCTCCCGCCTGTCCAGAGCTGCTAGAGTCTCCCGCCTGTCCAGAGCTGCGAGAGTCTCCCGCCTGTCCAGAGCTGCGAGAGTCTCCCGCCTGTCCAGAGCTGCTAGAGTCTCCCGCCTGTCCAGAGCCGCTAGAGTCTCCAGCCTGTCCAGAGCCGCTAGAGCCGTCAACCAGCCTGAGCTATCTCTCGGTCCTGAGCTACCCCTCGGTCCTGAGCTACCCCTCGGTCCTGAGCTACCCTTCGGTCATGAGCTGCCCTTCGGTCATGGGCTGCCCTTCGGTCCGGAGCTGTCCCTCAGTCCGGAGGAGTTTCCTCAGTCATGAGGCACCCCTCAGTCCAGAGGCGCTCCTCAGTCCAGTGGGGCCCTTTGTTAGGGTTCCTAGGCCAAGGTCGACGGTGAGGGTCACCACTCAAAGGACGCTAAGGAGGTGGACAAAGACAATGGTGGGGTCCAGCTCCAGAGCCGCCACCGCGGACAGATGCCCACCCAGACCCTCCCCTATAGGTTTAGGTTGTGCGGTCGGAGTCACGTTCTGACCATAGTTCTTTTGTGTTTTCCTTGTTTTAGTGTTGGTCAGGATGTGAGCTGGGTGGGCATTCTATGTTGTGTGTCTAGTTTGTCCGTTTCTATGCATGGCCTGATATGGTTCTCAATCAGAGGCAGGTGTTAGTCATTGTCTCTGACTGGGAACCATATTTAGGTAGCCTGTGTTGTGTTGGGTTTTGTGGGTGGTTGTCTTCTGTCTTTGTGTCATTGCACCAGATAGGACTGTTTCGGGGAGGGAGAACAATAGGGGAGAGTAGGGTAAGTTGAACCACCCCTTGTTTCTAGGAAACCATACACAAAATATATGTGACCAAATATTTAGGAAGATGTCATCATTTCATCAAGTCTCTGGAGGAAGAAACCAAGGTAGGTAAAAACAAACAAAGTAGGTAATCTGGATACGGTAAGACCCAAGCGCAGACTGTGTGAAGTAACAATGTTTATTGTAACACCAGGGGCAAACAAACGACAGGTCAAGGCAGGCAGGGGTCGATTACCCAGAGTAGGAGCAAAGGTACAGGACGATAGGCAGGCAGAGTTCAGTAATCAAGGGGTGGAGCAAAGCTAAAGGACGGCAGTCAGGCTCAGGGTCAGGCAGAGTGGTCAGGCAGGCGGGCTCGGAATCAGGTCAGGCAAGGATCAAAACCAGGAGGGTGAGAAAAGAGAAACTGGAAAAAGAAGGCGCTGAGACACAAACTGTTGGTAGGCTTGAACAAACAAGATGAACTGGCAACAGACAGACAGAAAACACAGGTATAAATACCCAGAGGATAAGTGGGGAAGATGGGTGCCACCTGGAGGGGGGTGGAGACAAGCACAAGGACAGGTAAAAGAGATCAGGGTGTGACAAGGTAGATTTAAGATTGTTTTATACATCATTTGGGGTCTCTGTAATCTACAATATGAGGTCCTAAACCGAGCATTAAAGTGCATCCTTGTAGCTGTGTTGACTAATATAGTCAAAATGTTTGCCATGGGGTAAGTTGAGCCAATGGCCACACTTTATGATTACATTTGGTCAGTTTTATGCATAATATGAATAGTAGTTTTGTAATGTCTCATGCATATGAACTCAAGTGCATTTTTATTGTTACAGAGTAGACTTAATCATGCCTGGTGTATACAAACGTAAAACAAGCAGGGGTCTATCCCCCCTTAATGTTCTTGAGAGTGCAGCCAAGGAAGTGAGAGAAGGGAAGAAGTCCATTCGAGCAGCAGGAAGGGATGAAAAAAATCGACAGAATGACACTGAAGAGGTACATTGTCAAAAAGGAAAATGAACATCTACCTGTGCGAAAGAGAAGCTTTAATAGAGTAGCAAGGCACATAAGGTCTTATATGATGACATGGAGTCTGAGCTTGCTAAATATACAGTTGAAGTCGACGTTTACATACACTTGGAGTCATTAAAACTTGTTTTTCAACCACTCCACAAATTTCTTGTTAACAAACTATAGTGTTGGCAAGTCAGTTAGGACATCTACTTTGTTCATGACACAAGTAATATTTCCAACAATTGTTTACAGACAGATTATTTCACTTATAATTCACTGTATCACAATTCCAGTGGGTCAGAAGTTTACATACACTAAGTTGACTGTGCCTTTAAACAGCTTTGAAATTTCCAGAAAATGATGTCATGGCTTTGGAAGCTTCTGGTAGGCTAATTGACATCATTTGAGTCAATTGGAGGTGTACCTGTGTATGTATTTCAGGCCTACCTTCAAACTCAGTGCCTCTTTGCTTGACATCATGGGAAAATCAAAAGGAATCAGCCAAGACCTCAGAAAAACAATTGTAGACCTCCACAAGTCTGGTTCATCCTTGGGAGCAATTTCCAAATGCCTGAAGGTACCATGTTCATCTGTACATACAATAGTACGTAAGTATAAATACCATGGGACCATGCAGCCGTCATACCGCTCAGGAAGGAGACGTGTTCTTTCTCCTAGAGATGAACATACTTTAGTGCGAAAAATGCAAATCAATCCCAGAACAACAGCAAAGGACCTTGTGAAGATGCTGGAGGAAACAGGTACAAAAGTATCTATATCCATAGTATAACGAGTCCTATATCGACATAACCTGAAAGGCCGCTCAGCAAGGAAGGAGCCACTGCTCCAAAACCTCTATAAAAGAAAAGTCAGACTATAGTTTGCAACTGCACATGGGGACAAAGATCGTATGTCAGGAATTGTGAAAAACTGAGTTTAACTGTATTTGGCTAAGGTGTATGTAAACATCCTACTCCAACTGTATCAAGATTTTTGCAGACTAGTTTCATGGGCTTAGTAGCCTCAAATGCAGAGAACTTGCTTACAAATTGGCATATTGAACAACATCCCTGTCACAGACAACTGGTCAGGAAATGGAAGGACAAGTGATTTTGAACAGAGATATCTATATCTGAATGTAGGCATACATTTAATCTATACAATATACCACACCCCTATTCCATGAATTAAACTTTAACCAACCAGAACTATCACCCACTTACCTCAAGGCGTCTCAATTTACGCTGTACGCATATGTGGGAACTCCTTCAAGACTGTTGGAAAAACATTCCAGGTGACTTCCTCATGAAGCTGGTTGATTGATTGCCAAGAATGTGCAAAGCTGTCATCAAGGCAAATGGTGGCTACTTTGAAGAATCTCCAATCTATTTTTGTTTTTTTTGTTTAACACTATTTTGGTTGCTACATGAGTCCATATGTGTTATTTCATAGTTTTGATGTCTTCACTATTATTCAACAATGTAGAAAATAGTAAAAATAAAGAAAAACCCTTGAATGAGTCTGTGTCCAAAACTTTGACTGGTACTGTAAGTGTAGAGACGGTGCGTTAAATTCCTGATGAAGCTTTATTGTTCTTATAGATTCAAAGGAAAGACAATGTATTCCATTGAGCCTTGTCTGATTAATTAAGTTGTAATACACAATGAATATATACTGTACAGCCTGAGGCATTTGTGTGCAAAATTATGTAAATGTTCCTTATTTAAACTTGCTCTACCGTTTGTCTGTGTGATTTGTCCTTCTGCTGCTCGAAAATTTAGACCAAATTTCCACAGAGTGGTGTTATTAACCCGACTTTCACTATGCTGGTCTGTATATCAGATTGTATTTACGGTTTTTATTTGCAATGCAATGCAATTTGCATGTGACATACACTTGCACAATATGGCCTGACCAAAAGGCAAACACATCCAGCTGATTGCAAGGAAGCTTGTTTCGGTGGTCTACGTTCGGTTACATTCAGCTGTTTTTTACATATTGTTCATCAAGCGCAATGAGTCAAGAAGAGATTAAAAAAATACATGCGACAGAAACTACAAGCGCCACAAAAAGTTGGGTAAACAACAGTTTCCTGTGGATACCCGATCTCCACCTCCTAAAGCCTAAAGGACCAACATCATGTACAACCGGTAATGTAAGTCATGTCAAATATAATTGTATTGAACATTCTGGCTTATAGATAATATTGTCATTACCAACATTTCCGTGGTTGGAACGTTAACTTGGAAAAAACGACAAGCGAGCGAGTTTGAGAGTTGCAGGTGTAAAATTAAAGCAATCGATCCAGCGAGATTTAAGTGACACAGGAAATAGATGTCTGAAAAAGACAGATCCTCAGGTGGGCGGGGCATGCGTGTTGGTAATTGAAATGACGTGGAAGCGACATTGATTCAACCAGGGTGTGCCCTGTGGGTCGAGCTGCATTCAGATTCTGAAATATCTTCAAGATATGTTTTGAGTTTCTCTGTTAGATATCATGTCTCTCTAAATTGTTGTTTGCATGCTTTTGTTCGGGTTTTTGTTGACCTGAGTTCCCATTGGATGTATCAGGCGATTCAATATCATCACTCAAATGCAATCAGAAAATGTCTATTGACCCCGTTAACAATACGCATGACATACACACTGTAAGGACCTACGCTGGAGAAGAGAAGCAGTTACACAGAGTTGAACATTTAATGTAGAACAGACATCAAACAGGACAGGAACAGCGTCAGCACCGGGAAACATAACGACATATGAACATTAATCCTGAAGCAGGGAACAGAGTTTGGGAATAGACAGATATAGGAGAGGTAATGACACAGGTGATTGAGTCCAGGTGAGTCCGATAATTGCTGATGCCATGACGGGGACGGAACCTGTGCGTAATGATGGTGGCAGAAGTGTGTAATTCTGGGGAGCCTGGCTCCTTCGAGCGCCAGGGAGGGGGACCGGGAGCAGGCGTGACACACACACATGACAATAATAATAATCCCTGATATCAATGCATTTCCTATATGAAACTGACATGAAATTACAATTTGAGGGTTTTTGCATGGAATGACTTAATGAAAGCCAGCTGGATGGGGGAAATACACCGCTTATGACAATATTTCTGGACACATCAATCAATATACAACTGCTGACAGTGCAAATAAGCTTGGCACGGCTCCACTTGTGATAAAATTGGTATTGATTATGAACTCAGGAGGGAAGACAAATTGCATTGCATTAAAGCCACCCTACTTTTACTTGGATGGGAGCAGATGCACCCATCCACTTAGAGCGCCAAAGAACAGTTGTTAAGTCAATCACTGTGCACATTCTGATGAAGAGGATTCTCCAGAGAAGGGACTTCGCCAATAAACGCTTGGGCTTCACTGACCAAATGGGGTCTATCTGACTGAACAACAGTGAGGAACACGACTAGCAATTAGGGGACACAACAGGCTAGGATGAAGGGAGGCAGAGGAAGAGCGAACGACAGAGACAGCAGACAGCCCACAGAGCCTTAAAATAGTTCTGGGCCCAGCATTGCCCAGGGAGGGCTGTCAGGCTTTCCCTGTGTGAGGTTTCATTATGCTGTCTCGGGGTTGCTGGCAGTGCCCATGCTCACAGGATTAAATTAAGTTTCCTGCCATAGTCATGAAAACACTAAGAATGTCCCCAGGCTCTTTTGTCACATTGTTAACTTGGAGAGTGCACAGATAGGCACACCAGTGTTGGATGTAGGATCTCTGGATACAGGGCAGCATACAGAGAGGAGAGAGGTTATGTAGGGAGGGTAAAGGTTAAGGCACACACACAAGACATGCACAGACACAGACACAGACACATGCACATAAACACACACAAACACCCACATACCATCCTCAAGGTTATGTGGAAGGCATGGAGAGAAAGTGCATGGACATATAACCAAGCTCAGCTAATACCGGTCTAACTGTCCTGATATTGAGGACGACAGAGATAGCAATAAGGCCTGGACTGTGTACATCACTGTGTGTCAATCCATATGGAGATGTTTTTCCTTACATGTTCAGAATTATATCAATCAGTGTTCTAAGGCACTGCATCTCAGTGCTAAAGGCGTCACCACAGACCCTGGTTCGATCCCAGGCTGTATCACAACCGGACGTAATTGAGAGTCCCACAGGTCGGCGCACAATTGGCCCAGCGTCGTCCGGGTTAGGATTTGGCCGGGGTAGGCCATCATTGTAAATAAGAATTTGTTCTTAATTAACTGACTTGCCTAGTTAAATAAAGGTTAAATAAAAAATGTATTAAAATAATTGACGTACAACAACAAAAAAGCATTTAAATGTGATTATCAATTAAATAAATATTTGCATGTAGCAGTAACTAATCTACCCCTTGACCTTTAAACATCAGCATTACATTAGATCTAGAATGAATATTGAATATTGCCATATAAGTAAAACCAAAGCAATTAAGCCAACAAATTAAACTCTCATTATGATGAGAAAAACAACAACAAACCATTATGATCCATTCCACGATCGATGATCTAGCTAGGTAATTTCATTGCTATAGACCAAATGTCCCCACCATATTTGCAGTGGAGATACATTTCCATGATAAACTAATCTAAATGAATGAATTAAAGGAAGATAACATTTTGGTTAATCAAAGACAAGTATTTATCTGTGAGAAAAGCCAAGAGCATTCCCCTAATGATGTCACTGATTGAACTATCTTCTTTGTCAATAACTACATACGTAGGATCTTAATTTGATCATCCTGTTGCAGGATACATTTTCTGAAATGCAGGAAATCAAAAACGTGTGGTATATTTGGTTTGAAAAAGCCTTCTGAAGTTTTTAATTTCCACCAGAAATTTCAGACTTGATTTTCGCATATGAAAAATGTATCAGCCCCTACAAAAATGTCCATTGAATATAATCCATGTAATAATTAACATTTCCTGTTGCTGCATGATCATTTTCCTGCTGTGGCAAACTGGCTAAAATTCAAATAAAATAAAATTGTATTTGTCACATGCTTAGTAAATAATGGGTCCCTTCCCAACAATGCAGAGAGAAAAAATTAATAAAATAAATACACAATGAGTAATGATAACTTGGCTATAGACACTATATAACTATTTATGGCTTGGGGGTAGAAGCTGTTCAGGGTCCTGTTGGTTCCAGACTTGGTGCATCGGTACCGCTTGCTGTGCGGTAGCAGAGAGAACAGTCTATGACTGATTCTACTTCTGTATGAGATTTGAAAGACATTCAAGTCACACATTTCATGTGCCAGAAATAGGTTCTGAATGTCACGCCCTTAGATTCTCTGTTTTTCTATATATTTTGGTTAGGTCAGGATGTGACTAGGGTGAGTACTCTAGTTGTTGTATGTCTAGGGGTTTTGTATGTCTATGTTGGCCTGATATGGTTCCCAATCAGAGACAGCTGTTTATCGTTATCTCTGATTGGGGATCATATTTAGGTAGCCATTTCCCCATTGTTAGTTGTGGGATCTTGTCTATGTTTAGATGCCTGTCAGCACTAGTTTGTATAGCTTCACGTTTCGTTTGGTTGTTTGTTTTTGTTCATTCATTAAAAAGAGAATGTACGCATACCACGCTGTGCCTTGGTCTGATCCTTATGACAAATGTGACACTGAAGTGCTGAACTGGTCTCACCAAATCTCATTATTTTATCGCTCCTGATTTATTGTGGGAATTTTACACTATATGAATGATAGATTCTTACACCTTTCAAATTAAATATCATGTGCTGCTAAAACAATGTTTTCACATAGTAATAACATTAGCACATAATAGCAGTGCCACACAATTAAGATAATATTAGCCTCGTATCCTTGTTTTCACCAGTTTTCTTTCCCATCATTCCATGTGTAGTGTTTTTCTTGTAATTTAAATAGATGGACTGTTTGCATATTTAGATTCCTAAAGGGGTTGGAGAAGACCCACAGCGCATGCCATATTTATGGAATAGATAAAAGGGTCTGCTACCACGAAAGGAGTGCTCTACATCAGCTGTCAGCATGCAGAGTTTGGCTCACTACAACACAATACAATGGTGTTGTTATCATCCTCTGTGCCACACTTTGCATGTGTAGTATTAGTATTATTACTGTAGTATTTAGTTCACAGACAGAGTGGTGATTTTAGCATGTACATCTTCCTGGGGAAAAGCCACTACACAACACACCACTAAATAATACTTTAATTGCACTATAACGGTGACAAACATTAACCACAAACTGTTAGGCCCTACAGAAAGCTGTGCCAACAGTAGAGCTTTCTTTTCAGCACCATGGAGTGAATCCTTACCTCCGCTGCACCTGGCTATCAGCGGACCCTTGACTGGCAGCGAAACAGTTCATTCAGCCTAATTTTCTGCCTTTTTAAAAACCATACCTAATATGGCTGACTTGCCTAAACAAATTTGGTTACTACTGACTCCTTGTGAATTTGTGTAAGTCGTTAAGAATCGCATTCTCCTTCGATAATAACGAATGCCAAAATGAGTTTTGAGTTTTGAACCATACACAAACATTATTACATTTATATTCAGTGAATTCATAATGTTTATTCTTATATCATTAACACTTAACTCTAAGTATAAGCAAGTGCAAGCAAACAAGCTGCGAAGAGGTAGGCCTATTCATTCAGCACTTTCAAAATGGACACCGAAAGAAATTCAGGAAGATGTTAGTTTAGATAAATTCAGCAAGATGTTGAGGCCTTAACTTTACTGTTCTTTAGGTCACCACACAGAGAGAGAGAGACACGCGGTTAGCCTACCATTTGCAGTAATTTATTAGGCCTATGTGGTCTAAAAATTAAGGAAAATACAATCACGAGGGTCCACTTTTATATACAATATACCGACGCACAGACAGTAGATTGTGCAAACAAAACAACCCTCGCAACATCAACTGGAATTACATGGGTCTATTATGGAGCATTTAGTTGAAAACAAATATTTGAATGAGAAGAGACTGTCACTGGCAAACATGGTTACAGACACAACATTATATAGTATCTCTTCCTCGTCAAGAAAATAACATAAGCTAATTATAATACACAAAGTAAGAAAAACAATTAAATAATTCCAACATCGCCTAAATTTATGAAAAAGATACTAATGAGATTGTCCTATAGAAGCAATAGGCCTATAACAATTGAGATGTACAAACTATGACAAAAGGGAATGATGAGCAGATAAGAGGTAATCCATCGTTAAGACATTAATGAGCGAGCTAAAATGTATGTAGTCAATATAGCTATTGGTTCATCACTTTTGAAATGTACAGTAACATAATTCAGAACATGGGCCGTTCTTACAGTAGTCTCCCTGTACACTAAGTCAGAACCGTAGGATAAATAAAGGGGGCATATAAGCAGACAAAGTAAGCTCTTACAATATTTGATGATGACATTTTTCTAAAACAGGCTATAAGCTACATGTGCACCACCATGTCAGAACAGTAGGCTAATTTCAGAGGGGGATCGGAACCAAATTAATATGGTGAGGCACATGGGCTATTAACAGCTTACTACACAACATACACTTAGTATTACTTAGTATGATTAGTATTAATTCTGAGTTGGATGACCGTTCAAAACTAATTTTCCCAGTCAGAGCTTGTTTTTCCGAGTTTCCAGTTGTCTTGAACTCACTGAAGTCTGAGATTGCCTAGTTCCGAGTTTCCAGTTGTTTTGAACGTGGCAGAACGTCTTGCTGGATTGACAGCATGGCCAATGTATTCAACCTTTTCTGGCCCATGGTGTTGCATATAAATGTTTATTATTTTAAGCTTGGAAAATAGACCCTTTCAGACAGATGTTTTAAATCCTTAAAACCAGACTTGGACCACACATCCTCTCCACCGAATAGCAGGCAGGGGAAACAAAATAGTGATTGCTTTGCAACTTTTGCAGTTAGCCGCTGACTCCTTCCAAACCACTCATTGTTGAATTTGCGATTTCCAACTTGTTGTGTAATATTTATGTCTAATGGCCGATGAGCACCGATACGTTTTATCTATAATTTCTCTTCATATGTCAAGGATTGAAAAGGATTTGCCAGTAGATTGTCGACGTGATTCATTATGATGGGTCCGTAATGTGTCTGCGGTCAAACGACCACCCCTCATCACTGTCAAACGCTCCCTAAAACACTTCAGCGAGCAGGCCTTTCTAATCGACCTGGCCCTGGTATCCTGGAAGGATTTTGACCTCATCCCGTCAGTAGAGGATGCCTGGTTATTCTTTAAAAGTGCTTTCCTCACCATCTTAAATAAGCATGCACCATTTAATAAATGTAGAACTAAGAACAGATATAGCCCATGGTTCACTCCAAACTTGACTGCCCTTGACCAGCACAGAAACCTCCTGTGGCATACTGCATTAGCATCGAATAGCCCCCGTGATATGAAACTTTTCAGGGAAGTTAGGAACCAATATACACAGTCAGTTTGGAAAGCAAAGGCTAGCTTTTTCAGAAATTTCAGAAACAGAAATTTGCATCTTGTAGCACAAATTCTGCAAAGTTCTGGGACACCATGGAGAATAAGAGCACCTCCTTCCCAGCTGCCCACTGCACTGAGGCTAGGAAACACTGTCACCACCGATAAATCTACAACAATCAAGAATTTCAATAAGCATTTTTCTACAGCTGGCCATGCTTTCCACCTGGCTACCCCTACCCTGGTCAACAGCCCTGCACCCCCCGCAGCAACTTGCTCAAGCCCCATCCGCTTCTCCTTCACCCAAATCCAGATAGCTGATGTTCTGATAGAGCTGCAAAATCTGGACCGACACAAATCAGCTGGGCTAGACAATCTGGACCATCTGGGCTAGACAATCTGGACAATCTGGACCCTTCTAAAATTATCTGCCGCAATTGTTGCAGCCCCTATTCCTAGCCTGTTCAACCTCTCTTTCATGTTGTCTGAGATCCCTAAAAATTGGAAAGCTGCCGCGGTCATCCCCCTCTTCAAAGGGGGAGACACTCTAGACCCAAACTGTTACAGACCTATATCCATCCTGCCCTGCCTTGCTAAAGTCTTCGAAAGCCAAGTTAACAAACAGATCACCGACCATTTAGAAACCCACAGTACCTTCTCCGCTATGCAATCTGGTTTCCGAGCTGGTCATGGGTGTCCCTCAGCCACACTCAAGGTCCTAAACGATATCATAAATGCCATCGATAAAAGACAGTACTGTGGAGCCATCTTCATCGACCTGGCCAAGGCTTTCGACTGTCAATCACCGCATTCTAATCGGCAGACTCAACAGCCTTGGTGTCTCAAATGACTGCCTCGCCTGGTGCACCTACTTCTCAGATAGAGTTCAGTGTGTCAAATCGGAGGGTGTGTTGTCTGGACCTCTGTCAATCTCTATGGGGGTGCCACAGGGTTCAATTCTTGGGCCGACTCTTTTCTCTGTATATATCAATGACGTCGTTCTTGCTGCTGGTGATTCTCTGATCCACCTCTACGCAGACATCACCATTCTGTATACGTTTGGCCATTCTTTGGACACTGTGTTAACAAACCTCCAGATGAGCTTCAATGCCATACAACACTCCTTCTATGGTCTCCAACTGCACTTAAATGCTAGTAAAACTAAATGCATGCTCTTCAATCGATTGCTTCCCACACCCGCCTGCCCGACTAGCATCACTACTCTGGACGGTTCTGAATATGTGGACAACTACAAATACTAGGTGTCTGGTTAGACTGTAAACTCTCCTTCCAGACATCTCCAATCCAAAATGAAATCTAGAATTGGCTTCCTATTTCGCAACAAAGCCTCCTTCACTCATGCTGCCAAACATACCCTCGTAAAACTGACTATCCTACCGATCCTTGACTTCGGCGATGTCATTTACAAAATGCCTCCAACACTCTACTCATCAATGGATGTAGTCCATTGTATATAGATTTTTCTATTGTGTTATTGACTGTATGTTTGTTTATCCCATGTGTAACTCTGTGTTGTTGTTTTTGTCTCACTGCTTTGCTTAATCTTGGCCAGGTCGCAGTTGGAAATGAGAACTTGTTCTCAACTGGCCAACCTGGTTAAACAAAGGTGAAATAAATACAAATGTAAATGATGACTGCTTGTCTAGCTAGCTAGCTAAGATTTTGAAAGTATGATGTTGACATGATCCATCCAATCAAAGCTACGGTAGATATAACGTTATTTGACGTCATTTTATATGTGGAGAAATGACCTTGGGCCTTCTTGGATGGGAACTTGTGATGTAAATCTATGGCAGCACTCAAGGGGGCTTGAACTGCCCTGCTCTTCCTGTAGATTTTGCGGGGGACGTAGTATCCCCATGAGTGACAGAACACTGAGCCAATCACGGCACAACTAGAGAAGATGGCCAATGCCTACGGTCTGTATTTTCTGCTGGCTGCCCCTCTACCATAGAAAGCACTGAGTTAGGCTGAAACACCTACATTTTGGAGCTGCCTTACTCACGAAAGCAAGAAAGAGACCATGTTTGTATGCGGCTTTATTCAGTCAATAAATGTGTTTTTACATTGTTGGCTAACTGATATGTGATACGAATTAATGCCAAATTAACTTGCAAAACAGAAGATAAAAATCTAATTTTAAAAAATCTATATTTTTTAGCTAAAGTGCCCCACCTAGCCTGAATGACAGGTTCCCGCTGTATAGACAAGCTATGACCAATTATGATAGTAATAAAACAGCATATGGGTGGTGTTCATTCAACTGTTTTCTACAGAATTTAAACTTAGCTCATACATGCATGAGGCTGGTTAGACCAGGAGATTGTATTTTGCAATAACATCCCACAAGGGCATGCAGTTACATTTCAGGAATGTAAGTATCTTGCTCAAAGGCATATGGACAGAATTTATACGAAGTTGGCTCGGGGATTTGAACCAGCAATTTTTCGGTACTGGCCCAACACGCTTAACTGCTAGGCTACTTGCTGCCTCTCTCAGTTAGCTCTTGTCTTTGTTCCTCTGTTCCTCCACTCTTCTGCAGCGTAAGGTTCTTTCTGCTGGAGATAAAAAGAGAAGCTGTCTATTTATGGTCTAACAGCTTCCTCTGGCTCCGGTATTAAAGAGGAGATTCTGAACCGTGTCTGAGCCAGGAGCACCTGACTTGGGACCAATGCTTTTATCTTACCTGGGAATGAGAGGAGCCGTGCTCACACGCACGTACAGCGCCCACACGCGCACGCACACACACACACATATGTACACACACACCTCTGAAATAGACACTCTATGCAGCCCACTGAGGGATGAGCAATGCTCAGAACTAACTAAGCAAATACAATCAAATACAATGCTAGCCCTTAAAATACACTATGGAGGTCACACTTCATGTTTACAAACACGAAGGTGAGATATGAAGGATAAGTATGCAAAATGATTAATGAAGAGCAAAGCCTCCTACATTATCATCATAAACTCATTGTGGGGTACAAGACATTTAGTACCTTTGAGAACTGGGGTTTCTCATTGGCACATAGTGAATATGAATGTCCTTTGGCTTCTCTGATAATGAGGACGATATGCATATTTACAATGACAGCCTACACCGGCCAAACCCTAACGACGCTGGGACAATTGTGCTCCACCCTATGGGACTCCCAAGCACAGCCAGTTGTGATAGCTTGAAATCAAACCAGGGTCTGTAGTGACACCTCTAGCGCTGAGATGCAGTGCCTTAGACCGCTGCGCCATTCGGGAGCCCATATGGGTCTCACTAGATGGAAATGGATAGATATTTCCTCTGGATGAGGTGATGCCCTCATCAGAAGGACACAGACAAGAGGCCTAGGCTACATTTGTAATCATTCTCCCTTCCATCTGTCATCACTCTTCAGGGACTTCACTGGCACTCTGATGACAGTCCCGGTCTCAGGATGCTACAGTATCTATAGGAGGACAGACTCATTGTAATGGCTGGAAAGGAATTAATGGAACTGAGTCAAACATACGGTTCCCATATGTTTGATGTATTTGATACGGTTCCATTTATTCCATTCCAGCCATTACAATGAGCCCATACTCTTATAGCTCCTCCCACCAGCCTGCTCTGCTGTACACCCTTACAGTGAAAACCAACTACAAAGGCACTGAGAATATCGCTCATCCGCAATTCCTCCTTGTCCAATATTATTTCTGTTAAAGAAAAAGATACAAAGAGATGAGTGTGAATGGGAGCATGCTAAATGTGTTTGAAATCTTTCCTTCCCTATTGAGTGAATGGAATTTGCCATTGCTTAATTCCTGTCCATTATGTTCAGAAATAAACATTTACAGCTTTGAAGCAAATTATAATGATTATAAAGGAGGGTGGGGGGTGGGGGTGAACTAATAGTGGATGCTTTCATGCCAATAGGCCTATATGCAATGGCATGCAATGGCGTTGAGGTCTAGCCTACTAACAATCATAATAATATGATAAATTAACAGCAGAGTTTTTCAATCCCTTAGCAGAATTGTTTGGGGAAATGTCTTGATTGTCAAACAGTCAATATAGCTAGTCATAATATGAATTACCATATCCTTGTAACACCAAGAAAACTGTCCTGAAGAAAGATCCCTTTTAAAACAATTGTCTCTCTGACTCTACCAATTCAATCTAAACCCTGCGACTGAAGATTTGCCAAAGGAATTCTAGTTGATTCTAAACAAAAAAGGCAAATACAGTTTTATGTCTGAGTTCACCTCAGAGATTCTGTAAAGCCATAAAACTCAAACACTCACGCGTGGTGAGATCATGCAGATTACTCTTATTAGCTCTCTGATGCAAGTGTTCAAACCTCTCAACACAACCTATAGCCTAGTCTTGAAATCAAAGTAAAAGTGTAAAAAGTACTAGCCTACATACAGTACCAGTCAAAGGTTTGGACACCTATTCATGTACTCATGGCAGGGTTTTTCTTTATTTAGACTATTTTCTACACTGTAGAATAATAGTGAAGACATCAAAACTATGAAATAAGACACATTTAATCATGTAGTAACCCAAAAAGTGTTAAACAAATAAAACAATATTTTATATTTGAGATTCTTCAAAGTAGCCACCCTTTGCCTTGATGACAGCTTTGCACACTCTTGAAATTCTCTCAACCAGCTTCATGAGGTAGTCACCTGGAATGCATTTCAATTAACAGGTGTGCCTTGTTAAAAGTTAAAAGGTGGAATTGCTTTCCTTTTTAATGCGTTTGAGCCAATCAGTTGTGTTGTGACAAGGTAGGGTTGGTATACAGAAGATAGCCCTATTTGGTAAAAGACCAAGTCCATATTATGCCAAGACCAGCTCAAATAAGCAAAGAGAAAGGACAGTCCATCATTACTTTAAGACATGAAGGTCAGTCAATGCGGAACATTTTAAGATCTTTGAAAGTTTCTTCAGGTGCAGTCGCAAAATCCATCAAGCACTATGATGAAACTAGCTCTCATGAGGATCACCACAGGAAATAAACATGTGCAATGGACATTAGACTGGTGGAAATCTGTCCTTTGGTCTGATCAGTCCAAAACATACCTCCAGGCTGTGTAAGGGCTATTTGACCAAAACGGAGAGTGATGGAGTGCTGCATCAGATGACCTGGTCTCCACAATCACCCAACCTCAACCCAATTGAGATGGTTTGGGATGAGTTGGACTGCAGAGTGAAAGAAAAGTAGCCAACAAGTGCTCAGCATATGTGGGAACTCCTTCAAGACTGTTTGAAAAGCATTCCAGTTGACTACCTCATGAAGCTGGTTGAGAGAATGCCAAGTGTGATCAAAACTGTCATCAAGGCAAAGGGTGGCTACTTTGGGTGGAACACTTTTTTGGTTACTACATGACTCCATATGTGTTATTTCATAGTGTTGATGTCTTCACTATTATTCTACAATTTAGAACATGGTAAAATAAAGAAAAACCCTTGAATGAGTATGTGTGTCCAAACTTTTGACTGGTATTGTATGTGTCAATTATAGTCATATACATTGTCGTTCCTGCGCGCTGCGTATGATGCGATGTTCAATGATGAAATAATGACTTCCATTTAAAAAAAAGAAAACATTCATAAAATGCCTCCCGCTGTTTTAATTCATGACCTAACGTTTGTCAGAAAGAATCAGAAGCCCTGTTTTTTGTATTATAATAATAATAAAAAGCTTTCACAGTCTATGAATATTTCAAGAAGTTGGGTGGTGACTTGTGAGACAAATTTGCCGAAGGCATTCCTATTGGTTTAGTGGGAACGTGATGACACTGAGGACTTCGGCATAATATTTTATAAAGCTTCTCTGTCCGTGGTGAGCCATTGCGAAAAAGACGACAGTTAACTCCTAATAGGTGAACTCAAGCGTTGGAAACCGAGAGCAACCTCGAGATTACTACTGTACATCATGAGTGAGGTAGGATAATTTTTTTTTTTGAATGAACATTTTTAGAATGGAGAAGTATTTACACACGAGCACAGCTCTTGCGTGAATAGCCTAGTTCTGGATCAATTGAAATACATAAAATAGGTATCTTTCAATATTCCCCATGCTCCATAATTGACTGATTGCTACAGTACTACCAAATTATGTGGTTTATTTACCTTGAATCCACTGATGCTGCGAACTGACATGATTCACGTTTGCAGAATTGGATGCTGCACCATAAAAGTCTGTACTATCCTCAACTCAACTGCCGTTTACAAATGTTTAAATGGGTTTACGAGTGGACTAAAAAACTTGAGCCTACCCTTCATTCATGGGTACTTAGTTGCAATATGACCACGAAACTCTTGTTTATGACTTTACAATAGATATGTCAGAAGCCTAATTGTTTTTCGATTAAATGTGACATATACGCGGGAACTGTACCAATTGGAACAGGTTTTAAGTAATTGTTGCATGGACAGGTGAATTCTGGGTGCCTAGAGTATAGTAATTCATTTCCATTCTTAGGGTAATGAGTGTATTGAGAATATCACAGTTCAAAATGTCTTATGAAGAATAACTTTTATTAAGATAAAATGTCAATGATTCCTCACCATGAATTGCAATGGCCAATATGCTATAGAACCATGTAAACATGTCTTCATTTCCTTGAGGAACAAATAACTTGATGACTGCCATTAATATGTTTATTATCATTCATTCGAGAACAAATTATCTTTTCCTCTCAATTCATATAAGCTACTGTACCACTGGCAGTCTATATGTTAGGTGATTACTGAGATGGTTACTGGTTACTGGCTACTCAATATACAGCAAGGTCATAGGCAACTAGAGCACTTCTAACTTCACAGGGGTTTACAGCTTGGAATGGGAAACTGCTGTTAGGTTTTCCCACAGCTAACTGGCCTCTGATCCTTAGTCACAGATGTTCTGGCTTGATTAATTTCAAAGTGGTTGGAGGGGGATATTAATAGCCATTTTTGCTGTCAGAGCAAGAACATTTTATCAGGCAGAGTTTCAAAGTTCGTTATTGAATATTCACACATTGGTGGAGGTCACCAATCCCTTTTGCAGCTATGGTGTTAATAGCTTGCCTATATGTGACAATGTCATAAACTTTAGTGTTAATATAGTTTCATAATGCCATACACTTTGGCACTGTCCACATTACAGTGTTAAAGGTCCAATGCAGCTGTTTTTATCTCAATATCAAATTATTTCTGGGTAACAATGAATTACTTTACTGTGATTGTTTTCAATAAAAAATGTTTTAACCTTTAACTAGGCAAGTCAGTTAAGAACAAATTCTTATTTTCAATGACAGCCTAGGAACAGTGGGTTTACTGCCTTGGTCAGGGGCAGAACGACAGTTCTGGGGATTCGATCTTGCATCCTTTTGGTTACTAATTCAATGCTGCCACCCCTTAAATTGCTCAATACTGTTGAGCGATTAGTGCTTTCTGAGGTTGTTTCGGTTGAATTATGCAAAAATAATTACGGTTTTTGATTTCGGTATAACATTTTTTTTTTTTTACATCAAAGGCATGAAATATAGCTTTTTTTTTAGGTAGCATTCAATTGCCAAAACTTTGAAAATATTCCATTGTCTCTGTTAGGTCTACATTGGGTAGACATCCATAGGAAAATAGGAAATTACTATAAAATAATAAAATATTTCAGTTGTGTATATTACTTAATTTTTATTTGATTACTTTATTATCAAAAAATTCATTAAAGTCATCTCATCTCTGTTCAGGCAGTAGCAGTCTGCCAGCGAAACCTAACGTTATCTATGTGCTCCCCATACTGCACTGTCTTTAGTCATCCTATTTATCTAGCCTGCCTAATTAGCCTATGCTGCAGAGCTGTCAGATGTAATTTTTAAAACTAATTCTTCAAAGTAGACAAGGCATACTTTCACAAACTGTCTCTGTCCCTCTCGTTGTTGTGTTGTGTACATTCCTCTCTCATGCGGTCTGTGTGTTTCTAACCTAATATAGCAGGCATAAAAGTGTATCCGTCCAGAGATCTGTATATAATGATGGGATGCTCATGTCGCCGCCCTAAAAATGGGAGTCGTTGTCCCAAAGACGGGAAGGCAGGCAACAAATTTAGGTCCAAAATAAGCCTATAGAAACGCATTGGGCTTATTTTGGACAGATTTGGGCGAGAATGAAAGCTCTCGCTTTGTCTCTTTCTCTCTGATCTATCTCCGTCCAAGACTGAAAAACTGGTTAATTAGTTAATTACCACGTTTCTGAGCTGAACTAGGTTGAATATTTGCTTAATGAAAACTCCCTTCAGTCCAGCGTCCCACATAGTTCTTGACTTGATTTCTGTCGTGAATGATTTGATTTCTCTCTAGAGCTCACAAAAAAACAGAACTTAATGGAATTAAAGTAATTGAACAGATGTCAGTCATTTAGTTGTTTAATAACCACCCAAAAAACTAAATGTCGGTTAATCGCTCACCAGAAATGGTCAAAAATAAACCAAAATAGCTTCTTAGCTAGAGCAATTTCTCAATAAATAATTTTACTAGGACTGTCTGGGAGTGGTCTGAATGGGCAGGGGGAAACGGAATACTAGCAGAGAGGCTTGGAACTCTCTTTCTTATTGGTCTGTTAACTAATTTACTGCCTGGTGATGTCAAAACTCCATCCCACCAAAACAGGCTGAAAACAGCCCTTACATTGAAAGGGCATTATCATAATTTTCACAATTTCACAGTATTATTCCAAACTCATAGTGTGTAAATATATATAAAACACAGATAAATCATGTTTTTGACTGCACTGGGCCTTTAAGTAATTTGACTGACAGCATGCATTGCACATATTTGCTGACCTAATGTTGAGTATCCGTGTTGTAATGGTGTTTTCCATGCTTTGTCCACCCATATACTCTTTACATACTGTAATAAGCTATAGACATATCCCATCCAAGTATCTGACATTTTGTTAGTTTGAATTGGGACACAAGTATTATGAATTGTCTGTCAGCTTATTGTCTGTAAAGTCAGATGTTCAGCTCTCAATTCTGCTGTCACAATTGTGGAAAAATATGTGAAATAATATGTGAAAGATTAAAGAAGGCTTTTCTACCACCCAGGGAATTAACAGGCTTTGTGCTCTTACTGTGACATGCTGTCTTCAGAACATGAGTGACAAGTTAGCATTTGAGTTTACTCACACATTTAGGCTGGTAGCACACTGACTCTGGGGTAGACTGAAGCGAGGATGACACTGTCACTTTACGGACATTTTGTGCTGAAAATACCATCTGAGTTGTGAAAGAAACCCGCTGGGCGTGTGTGCCCGTGCGTGTGTGCACACCTGTGCCCAACTGTGTATGTGTGTCCGCCCGTGTGTGTGCACTGTGATCCCTGAAAATCTGCATCAGCAGCAGACTGTTAACCTCTCCAGACACTGTGGATCCTCTCTTAAGACTAGAGGTCTACCGATTATGATTTTTCAATACCGATACCGATTATTGGAGGACCCCAAAAAAGCCGACATCGGCCGATTTTTATATATACATTGGTAATAATGACAATTACAACAATACTGAATGAACCCTTATTTTAACATAATATAATACATCAATAAAATCAATTTAGTCTCAAATAAATAATGAAACATGTTCAATTTGGTTTAAATAATGCAAAAGCAAAGTGTTGGAGAAGAAAGTAAAAGTGCCTTATGTGTCATGTAAAAAAGCTAACGTTTAAGTTCCTTGCTCAGAACATGAGAACATATGAAAGCTGGTTGTTGAGTCTTCAATATTCCCAGGTAAGAAGTTTTAGGTTGTAGTTATTATAGGACTATTTCTCTCTATACTATTTGTATTTCATATACCTTTGACTATTGGATGTTCTAATAGGTACTTTAGTATTGCCAGCCTAATCTCGGGAGTTGATAGGCTTGAAGTCATAAACAGCGCAATGCTTGAAGTACAGCGAAGAGCTGCTGGCAAATTCACGAATGCTGATGAGCCTGCTGTTGCCTACCACCACTCAGTCAGACTGCTCTATCAAATCATAGACTTAATTATAATATAATAACACACAGAAATACGAGCCTTAGGTCATTAATATGGTCAAATCCAGAAACTATCATTTCGAAAACAAAACGTTTATTCTTTCAGTGAAATACGGAACTGTTCTGTATTTAATCTAACGGGTGGCATCCATAAGTCTGAATATTGCTGTTACAATGCACAACATTCAATGTTATGTCATAATTATGTAAAATTCTGGCAAATTAATTACGGTCTTTGTTATGAAGAAATGGTCTTCACACAGTTCCCAATGAGCCAGGCGGCCCAAACTGCTGCATATACCCTGACTCTGCTTGCACAGAACGCAAGAAAAGTGACACAATTTCCCTAGTTAAAATAAATTAATGTTAGCAGGCAATATGAACTAAATATACAGGTTTAAAAATATATACTTGTGTATTGATTTTAAGAAAGGCATTGATGTTTATTTTTATGTACACATTGGTGCAACGACAGCGCTTTTTTCGCGAATGCGCTTGTTAAATCACCCGTTTGGTGAAGTAGGCTGTGATTCAATGACAAATTAACAGGCACCGCATCGAATATATGCAACGCAGGACACGCTAGATAAACTAGTAATATCATAAACCATGTGTAGTTAACTAGTGATTATGTTAAGATTGATTGTTTTTTATAAGATAAGTTTAATGCTAGCTAGCACCTTACCTTGGCTCCTTGCTGCACTCGCACAACAGGTAGTCAGCCTGCCACGCAGTCTCCTCGTGGAGTGCAATGTAATCGGTGTCCAAAAATGCCGATTACTGATTGTCATGAAACCTTGAAATCGGCCCTAATTAATCGGCCATTCCGATTAATCGGTCGACCTCTACTTAAGACACATGCTAAGGTAGGCTTCCAGTCTAACAATGCCCTGGGACAGGAAGCTGCTCCAAGTTTACATGAGATTAAGCAGAAGTTATTCAAGTGCATATTGATTTACAGTCTAGTGCTCTTCATTTCTAATTTCTTACTGTTAGTTTGGTTTCAAAATTTAGATTTGGAAAGGAAATTAAAGGAATTTACCTCATTGTGCTTAGGCTATAGTTGTTTATTTAGTTTTGTTCACCACAATGAAAATTAAATGTTTATATTACACAACAGGATTTATAATGGGTGTTGAAAGAATTAATTAAAATGATTGGAAGCTTGCCAGCCCTGAACTACGGGAAATTAAACGTCCCTTGTAAGATATACAAGGCAACCTGAGCCTCCCATCTCCCGCTGATTCAGAGAAGTGTAATTTCGGTGAGGATACGTCCAGTGCGGTTGGTGTACAGAATTCAAAGAGGTTTTTCTGCTTAGTTGATGTGTTTTGTCAAGCTCATAGAGAGCAGAGTTTTTCTCAATCAAAGTCAGCTGCCTCTCCCCCACCAAGTGTGGCATGAAGCCAGTAATTGAAGCAGAGCAGCCAGCACGTTCTGGATGGAATAGCCTAGCACTGGTCAGTAATGCAGCACTTTGCACTCTCCCCCTCCTCCTTCCCTTCCATCGACCACACGTACTTCCTCTCAGCACAAAAGTGCACAACTCTGGGCTATTGTTTTGACAGCATGTGAAAGGCTGTCAAAAAATATATTTCTTAGCCAGGCTTTTAGTCTAGTGAATCTACTTTTCAGTTATCAGGGATTAAACATTTAGCTGAATAACCTGAATGTCAAGAGCTTTACACTTGTCAAAATAATACAATTATGAAAAGACAAGCTGTCTGAAAACTAGCATTCTCTGGGGTGATGGAGGACTATTATTGGGAAATGCTGATGTAGCTACTTTCCCGATACTCCCTGTCTTTCCATTACCTAGAGCAGGGCTCTCCAACCCTGTTCCCGGAGAGCTACCCTCCTGTAGGTTTTCAGTCCAACCCGAGTTCTAACTATAATCAGGTGCGCTAGATTAGGGTTGGAGCAAAAACCTACAGGACGGTAGCTCTCCAGGAACAGGGTTGGAGTCCTGACCTAGAGTGGAGACTATGTGTACTGTAAATTACTGACACAAAAAAAAACTTTATGGTGGCTGTGTAGGTTGATGTGCAACACACAGCCCCACTCAAGCAATTGGCCAATCAATCATACCTGAACATCCTATACGACCTGTTGCTTGGCCTTAGTAATCATGTTCCTATCTTTTGTGGCCCCCATTTTATGATGAAGATAGATACCATCGTCTCCTCGTTTGTGTGTAATGACAAAGCTCTTTTAGAAATTAATCCAACATTACTTCAGGGAGGATAAACTTCTTACTAGACTCATTTCCCGTCCGTTTTGAATCACATTAAGACATCAATGCACATTTGCCTGTAATTCAATATCATTGCAACATATATGTACAGTAGCACCATGAATCGTAACATCTTACTGTCAAGTCATCAGTGTCAGTGGTCATGGGTGTTATCCTCCTGCATACAGGGTTCCAACTCATTTCCTATTCGGAACAGAACGTTCAAATGAACTGCAGGATATTCTTGGATCTTATTCATCTTACCTCAGCACCTCCCCTTCACATCTTAGTATATGCTTATTAAGATCAAAGAGGTCTTGTATCACAGTGCTCTAACCTAATGCCGCAACACAGACGTGTTCGATACTGAAATCAGTGTACAGTATGTGCAGGAACTGGGTGTGTTCTTATGTGGGGGTTTTTCTCACCTCAAATTTTTACGACCTGCAACACTTTTTAACAAGTCTCACCAGCTGTAGAATGGATAGGGAAGCTAATTACTTGACAGTAAATTAGCATACGCTCAGCCCAGATCCATCCTGCCAGGTCATTACCACATGTTCCAGCTCCTTGGAGTATTAAGAGTTCTTAATATCTAAAGAAAGCTGCCAATTATTTTGAGGACTGCAGTGAGAGAACATATGCCGTGTTCCACCAATTTGCATTTTCCTCTCCTTATTTCCTATTTCAGAGTAAATCCAAGTGTCCTTGATGTTCATTCATCGAAAAAGCCGTTTAAATCCACTTTAAGGGACAATAGGAATTTGACACTTGTCTTCAATAACCCCAAAACATTTAAACTTGGATGACAGAGGTGTCGTGCGATATTCACTACCCCTAAATCTACAGACAATGTGACCAGGCTAGGACTGAATTTAAGAGACCTTAGCTAGAAGACGTGGCGGGTTTACTAGAATCGCTTGGCTTTGCTTGAAAAACAAGTGAATCACTTATATAGGTCCATCTATAAAAGCATCCTCCCTTTCTGCAGATACTATCAGTTTGCATGATGGCAGACATGCCAAATAGAATCTTTCAGCAAGGAAAAATAGAATTTCACTCAGTTCATGAACCCATCTAGATACCCACCTCCCTATCTATTCATGACCAAAATCACATTACGGTTCATACAGTGCCTTCAGAAAGTATTCATAACCCTTGACTTATTCCACATTGTGTTGTGTTTTTTCTCCCACATCTACACACAATACCCCATATTGACAAAGTGAAAACAAGTTTTTTTAAATTTGTGCAAATTTATTGAAAATGAAATACAGAAATATCTAATTGACAGGGGGTATTCACACCCCTGCGATTGCAGATATGAGTCTTTCTGGGTATGTCTCTAAGAGCTTTCCACAGCTGGATTGTGCAATATTTTCTCATGATTATTCTCAAAATTCTTCAAGCTCTCAAATAGGTTTTTGATCATTGCTAGACAACCATTTCCAGGTCTTGTCATAGATTTTCAAGTCGATTTAAGTCAAACTGTTACTCGGCCACTCATGAACATTCACTGTCTTCTTTGTAAGCAGCTCCAGTGTAGATTTGGCCTTGTGTTTTAAGTTATTGATCTGCTGAAAGGTGTTTTAATCTCCCAGTGTCTGGTGGAAAGCAGTCTGAACCAGGTTTTCCTCTAGGATTTTGCCTGTGGTTAGCTCCATTCCGTTTCTTTTTTATCCTGAAAAACTCACCAGTCTTTAACGATTACAAGCATACCCATAATATGATGCAGCCACCACTATGCTTGTAAATATGAAGAGTGGTACTCAGTAATGTGTTTATTGGATTTACCCCAAAAATAACACTTTGTATAACTGTTTTAAAGTCACCATTGGCCTCATGGTGAAATCCCTGAGGGGTTTCGTTCATCTCCGGCAACTGAGTTAGGAAGGACGTCTTTATCTTTGTAGTGACTGGGTGTATTGATACACCATCCAAAGTGTAATTAATCAAGGGATAGCATTGGGAGGCATTGGAAAACCTCCCTGGTTTTTGTGGTTGAATCTGTGTTTGAAATTCACTGCTCGACTAATGGACCTTACAGATAATTGTGTGGGGTACAGAGATAAAAAAAAAAATGTTAAACACTATTATTGCACACAGAGGCCATGCAGCTTATTGTGTGACTTGTTAAGCACATTTTTACTCCTGAACCTATTTAAGCTTGCCATAACAAAGGGGTTGAGTACTTATTGACTCAAGACTTAATATGTTATTATTTATAAAAATGTAAAAAATCACAGTACCAATTTGACATTATGGGGTATTGTTTGTAGAGGCCGACCGATTATGATTTTTTCACCGCCGATACCGATTATTGGAGGACCAAAAAAAGCCGATAACGATTAATCGGCCGATTCAAGAAAATAAAAAATAAAATATTGGTAATAATGACAATTACAACAATACTAAATGACCACTTATTTTAACTTAACATAATACATCAATAAAAATCAATTTTGCCTCAAATTGTTACAGCATCAGCGAACGCACACACTCAATTCGGCCATTCCGATTAATCGGTCGACCTCTAATTGTTTGAAGGCCAGTGACAACAAATCTAATTGTAATCTATTTTAAATTCAGGCTAGAACACAACAAAATGTGGAAAAAGTCAAGAGGTGTGAATAGTTTCTGTATGGATAGAACCACAGAGGACCCATAGAGTTTTAATCTGATTATGACAGCCCCCCAATAATTTCCATCCTCCTGATTTCAGACTGTGCTTTTCTATCTTCCTCTCCCCTCTAATTCTGTACTGGCATCTTCACACATCATTGCACTCCCATTCCCCAGATTGGATTGCTTTATGCTACTCAAGAGACCTTGCAGAGCAACCGGGCAGGCTAGTAGCAATCAGATTGGACACATCCTGCCATGAGCTACTGTAGATCAACTGTTTTATTGTCTTGCAGTTTGCAATTTGTTACTTTCCTGCTACAGTTTGATGTATCGTTTTTAATAACTGGGCTGGGGGGGGGGGGGGGGGGTCTGTACTGAATGGGTCTGTTTGGCTCAGTTAGGGTAGAGACGTTCCGCTGTGATCAGTAAAGCTATTCTTTTGTGTGGAAAAGAGTACAGGGATATCAGATTTGGCACAGAGATATCAGATTTGAAGGCACTTTTTCAGATTTTCTCTGAACACTTTTCCTCCTAGTTCAAGGGTTTGCACTGTAATCGATTCAAGTAGGAGAATGCTGGTAGTCGAAGGCTTTACCAAGAGTTCAGAAGGCAGTTATTTAATCTTCAAAGTACTGGCTGTATCTTAGGGTACAAATCTGCAATTATGGACCAGGCCAGAGTTAAAGGATAAGCAGAACATCCCAATCTCTCCAGATTGATTGCCTTCAAGACACTGGAGGGCTTCCGCGTCTCTCTACTCTACAATATTAAGCTGCTTTAGGGGATACTTTTGTTGCAGGCCTGGATTAGGGGACTTTTGTGGATTGTATAGAATAGATGCTCTGCTGTTGTATTGTGTGGCCTCCCACATTGCCAGACTGATACTCGGGACAGTGTGTACAACAGGGAAGCAGGGCAAGCTGAGGGATCTTCCTTCTCTAATGACACACGGGTTAGATAGGCTTAGCCTGTCCAAATGGCAACGTCCCGCTGCCGGGATAAAGAGCAACATCTCAGAATATCAGAATACATATTTACCCTGACCCCAAACTGGGGTTACCCCCCGGGGTATGCCACGCAATGCCGTCTTGGGTACGCCAAATAAAAATGTGATTCCCCTAAAAAATAAACACTGCAGTGAAAATGGTTAACTTTGTTAAAGCAAGGCCCCTGAACTCTCGTGTATTTTCTGCACTATGCAATGATAACAGGGATGCAAACTAGTCACATTTCGGCGTAATTCGCAGTTATGAATCCAAAATAGGTGACCTAGGTGATTCGTGAAAATCCGATGACAAAAGTTTGGGCGGGGGGGGGGGGGGGGGGGGGGGCTTTGGATGACTACTGGCTGCAAGCGAACGAGTGATGCGCCTTTGGAGCAATACTGGCTGTATCCAAGGTTCAGCCAATCATTCACATAACAATGAATGCAGCACGTGACTGAAGAGAGAAGAGACAACCAATGTGTCAGTTACAGCATCAGCGAACACTGAGAAAGCGGAGGGTGGAATGGCAGTGTACCAGCTACAGCAGCGAGTCCACTGAACGATAACTTAGAGGTAGCTGAGAAGCCTGACTACAGGCGAAGGAGAAGGAGATGAACCGTACTTCATGAGCTGTAAACGAAAAACAACTGGCATTTGGAAAGTTTAAGGTGAGGGGGAAAGTGTGGTGGAACAAGTATTGTTAGCATTTAAACATTTTAAGTATATTGCTACAGTAGCTAAATAGAATACTCTGTTAGCTACCCAGAGAAATGTTGAGCAACATTAGCCAACTTAACTGATCAAATAATTTATGGTGTTAAAATTAGCTGGCAAATAAGGTCAGACAGCTAACGTTAGCTAGCTAACGTTACAACATCAGATAAGCTAATGTTAATAACCAAATTATTTCGCTATAGTATTAACTGGTATATGACTCCTTGCCGTTGTTGTGCCGAAAATCTCCCCCCCTGACAGAATCCCCCCCCCCTCGCTTGAACGCACACACTCAATTCTTCATTGCTGCGACTTGCTTGCAAGCTGAGATTTCTGCTCTTCACTTGTCAGTTTAGCTACCAAAATTATTATTTAACAGTATTTTTTATTGGAATTTCACAATTTTCACCCATATTAAGAGATACAACAACAGAGACAAAGCAACAAGAAAACAAATATATATATATACATGCATATACACATATACAGTGCCTTGCGAAAGTATTCGGCCCCCTTGAACTTTGCGACCTTTTGCCACATTTCAGGCTTCAAACATAAAGATATAAAACTGTATTTTTTTGTGAAGAATCAACAACAAGTGGGACACAATCATGAAGTGGAACGTCATTTATTGGATATTTCAAACTTTTTTAACAAATCAAAACTTAAAAATTGGGCGTGCAAAATTATTCAGCCCCCTTAAGTTAATACTTTGTAGCGCCACCTTTTGCTGCGATTACAGCTGTAAGTCGCTTGGGGTATGTCTATCAGTTTTGCACATCGAGAGACTGACATTTTTTCCCATTCCTCCTTGCAAAACAGCTTGAGCTCAGTGAGGTTGGATGGAGAGCATTTGTGAACAGCAGTTTTCAGTTCTTTCCACAGATTCTCGATTGGATTCAGGTCTGGACTTTGACTTGGCCATTCTAACACCTGGATATGTTTATTTTTGAACCATTCCATTGTAGATTTTGCTTTATGTTTTGGATCATTGTCTTGTTGGAAGACAAATCTCCGTCCCAGTCTCAGGTCTTTTGCAGACTCCATCAGGTTTTCTTCCAGAATGGTCCTGTATTTGGCTCCATCCATCTTCCCATCAATTTTAACCATCTTCCCTGTCCCTGCTGAAGAAAAGCAGGCCCAAACCATGATGCTGCCACCACCATGTTTGACAGTGGGGATGGTGTGTTCAGGGTGATGGGCTGTGTTGCTTTTACGCCAAACATAACGTTTAGCATTGTTGCCAAAAAGTTCAATTTTGGTTTCATCTGACCAGAGCACCTTCTTCCACATGTTTGGTGTGTCTCCCAGGTGGCTTGTGGCAAACTTTAAACGACACTTTTTATGGATATCTTTAAGAAATGGCTTTCTTCTTGCCACTCTTCCATAAAGGCCAGATTTGTGCAATATACGACTGATTGTTGTCCTATGGACAGAGTCTCCCACCTCAGCTGTAGATCTCTGCAGTTCATCCAGAGTGATCATGGGCCTCTTGGCTGCATCTCTGATCAGTCTTCTCCTTGTATGAGCTGAAAGTTTAGAGGGACGGCCAGGTCTTGGTAGATTTGAAGTGGTCTGATACTCCTTCCATTTCAATATTATCGCTTGCACAGTGCTCCTTGGGATGTTTAAAGCTTGGGAAATCTTTTTGTATCCAAATCCGGCTTTAAACTTCTTCACAACAGTATCTCGGACCTGCCTGGTGTGTTCCTTGTTCTTCATGATGCTCTCTGCGCTTTTAACGGACCTCTGAGACGATCACAGTGCAGGTGCATTTATACGGAGACTTGATTACACACAGGTGGATTGTATTTATCATCATTAGTCATTTAGGTCAACATTGGATCATTCAGAGATCCTCACTGAACTTCTGGAGAGAGTTTGCTGCACTGAAAGTAAAGGGGCTGAATAATTTTGCACGCCCAATTTTTCAGTTTTTGATTTGTTAAAAAAGTTTGAAATATCCAATAAATGTCGTTCCACTTCATGATTGTGTCCCACTTGTTGTTGATTCTTCACAAAAAATACAGTTTTATATCTTTATGTTTGAAGCCTGAAATGTGGCAAAAGGTCGCAAAGTTCAAGGGGGCCGAATACTTTCGCAAGGCACTGTATATACATACATACATACATACATACATACATACACACATACATACATACACACACCCATACATACGTACACCATTTCCCTCTTCCCGCTCGGTGCTTCTCTCACCCCATCCCCATCATTGTGTCTCTCAATACATACATTTTAAACAACCTTACAAACAGAAATTAAACAAAAAAGCTCAGTTTAAACCAAGAAGTTTGGTTCCACACATGGAACATACACTGTAGTTCTGAAATACATAGATCCCCGCCATTCTAAGAGAATCCTTGCAGCATAATAGCTGATACCTCAGGATCTAGGTAATTTAGATAAGGTTCCCATACTTTGTAGAACTGGTCTGACCAAAATGATTATGAAGTGTGCCAGGCCTTGCAGTTCCAAAATAGAAGGGGGGGGAGAGAATTTCGGTAGGCAAGAAAATGGCCTGGCCGAAATCCCCCCCATCTAATTTCCTTAATTTTGAAACTATTTGATTTGATTTGATTTGAACTAGGAGTCAAATACTTTGTGGCACACAGAGTCAAAAACCTTCTATAGAATTAACTTCACGTCAGGATAGGCAATCAAAATTAATAATGAATGTATGTCTGTTATATTAAACAGAGGAGGGAGTACAATGTAGGTGGATTAAAAGGGGTATGTCAGGTGTACTCTCTGCCTGAAAGAGATCAATTATGCCAACAAAGGGTATCATGCTCTGCTGGCACATTTTAGAATAGATGTCCAAAGGCAGAAAGTGTACACTGTAATAATGTGCAGTGTAGCCCAAATATATTGTTTTTGTTGTGTTGAACTTGACAGTAACACGAGTGAGGGGGGATTATAATATATTTGCAGTAAAGTCTAGGCAACAAATAACATTGGATTGCTTTCTATGCATTTTTTAAAGCTGTGAGTTAGGTTCACATTAATCACTTTTTATTTTACACACCGAGACTGATCATGTAGATCATATTCTTTGTTGTTTAATTAGTTAAAACCTGCATTTCTCCCTAGCAGGGATGTTTCAATGCACAAAAAAAGTCACCCTTTTGGGCAAAATATATACCTTTTTTTGAGAGAGAGAGAGAGAAATGAGCTTAAAGTTTTCTGACCATAATTTTCACTTGTCTGACCGCTTGCATGATGACGAGTTTCTCACATGACTGGCCTATATGGGTGATGGTTTTTCTCACCTGAATGATCTGAATCTAGGATTACAGGGACTCTGCAACTATATTCAATGTGTGGGACAAAATTGAGGCTATGATTAAGAAGTTGGAGCTCTACACTGTCTGCATTAAAAAGGACATCACACAGGTCTTTCGCTCATTGTATGATTTTTTTGGGTACAAATGAACTCAAGCTTACGGACAATGTTAAATGTGATATAGCGAAGCACCTGCGTGACTTGGGTACGCAATTACGCAGGTACTTTCCCAAAACAGATGACACAAACAACTGGATTCGTTATCCCTTTCATGCCCTGCCTCCAGTCCACTTACCGATATCTGAACAAGAGAGCCTCATCGAAATTTCATCAAGCGGTTCTGTCAAAATTGAATTGAATCAGAAGCCACTGCCAGATTTCTGGATAGGCTGTGCTCAGAGTATCCTGCCTTGGCAAATCGTGCTGTTAAGACACTGATGCCCTTTGCAACCACGCACCTATGTGAGAGTGGATTCTCGGCCCTCACTAGCATGGAAACTAAATACAGACACAGATTATGTGTGGAAAATTATTTAAGACTGAGACTCTCTCCAATACAACCCAACATTGCCGAGATATGTGCATCCTTTCAAGCACACCCTTCTCATTAACCTGTGGTGAGTTTTCAATTAACAAATAAGGTTTTATATGTAAGATGGTTAAATAAAGAGCAAAAATATTGATTATTATTATTTGTGCCCTGGTCCTATAAGAGCTCTTTGTCACTTCCCACGAGCCGGGTTGTGACAAACTCACACTCATTTTTATGTTTAATAAATGTATTGTATAGTGTGTGTGTGTGTGTGTGTGTGTGTGTGTGTGTGTGTGTGTGTGTGTGTGTGTGTGTGTGTGTGTGTGTGTGTGTGTGTGTGTGTGTGTGTGTGTGTGTGTGTGTGTGTCAGTCTTACAATGATGGCAAAAAAACATTTGAGAGTGCGCTGACCCTGGTGCTAGAGGGGGTACACAGCTGGAGGTTGAATGTTTGAAGTGGTGGGGGACAATAAAACGTTTGGGAACCACTGACCTAGACCTTTATTAACAGGAAGAAGATCTAACTGTCTATTTGCTCCAATTAGAAGATCATAAATCACTTCTGTCTGTGTTCAACACTTACCAACATACTGAGCTTTGAGAGGTTAAGTATTTTAAGGAAAATAAATAGTCCTTATAATGTGAGTGGTATTTGTTTGATTACTATCATGCTGCCAATACATGTTTCCAGCCCTGCACACAGTTTTATAATAGTCCTCTGGCAGAGGCAATGCCTATTGGTATATTAAATCAATAAAACAAATTGACTTTATTTATTAAGCCTGTTGCTTAGGAGAAATGCAATGGAGGTCAACAACACCACTATGTCCATCGGATGATGGGTGAGACTCAGTCAGCAAGTAGATCATAACAAGTATGTAAATGTGTCTTTCATTGTAATGGGATTTCTATGGGGGTAAATGGTTAGCAGAACACTGAATGGGAATCGCTCACATTAGCATCCATGTGGGAGGACTTTGATACTCTTTGTATTGTAAATGCATGAATCAGGAAACAATGGGCGTGGCTGTTATTACAATGTTATGGTGTTCCAGTATGGTGTTTAATGTGAGTGCTTTACAGTATGTGTGACATGAATTACTGTGAAACCTAAATCATGGTAGATGTGAGGACTAACAGTTTTGAAAGGTTTTGACAACAATGGATTGCTTAACTAGTGTGTATCCTTCTGACAGTATGAAACACTGCAGAATGAAAACAGCTATCATGGAATTCCACAAAGTCATTTCTTCTCACCACATGCATGTGAATCATATAGCCGTTTCAGCTGTGTCAGCAATACTGCATTGCCCTCCGTGTGTATGCTGGTCTCTCGCCACACAAGATGAGTGGGTGGGTGGCGATGGGGGGGGGCTGAATTAGCAGAGCGACAGTTCTTGCCATCCACAACATCTTTTTCCTCCCGGAATTCATTACAGCAGTACACTCCACGGATTTGGGGCAGAAAAGGGTCTCCGGACCAATGTAATATGTAATGGAGACAAACAACATTCGGGAACATCAGAATGTACAGTTCTGTAGAAGCTCTGGCCGGCATTTAAACTATACATTTAAAAAATCATTTAAAAATAATCTTCTGTTTGGGTGTGATTGGGAATAGTAAATTATGAGTATACATATGTTCCTGTTAATTGGATGTGCATATACTGGTATCAGGAATTGTATTTTCATTCTTTGTTAAAACATCAAGCCCAGATCAAGATGTTCTCTTTGCTTCACATGCCGTGCAGGATTTTTTTTATCAGATCTTCCAAACAACAGTATAGGTTGCAAGGCAGAAACAAAACTTGGCTAGCATCCTTTGCAATTCTGTAGTTCTCATTGAAATAACAATGCAAGTGCATTTGATGTAACCCACTTTTTTCAATTTTCCCTAAATATGTTCAAGAGATTTGAAAATGTCCCAGTATCGCTTTGGTATTTTCAGGGAAAGGGATTGAAGCTAGCCTAAAGTTCTTATGGGAAACATGTCATTTGAAGTTTTGTTAATTCTCTTGTATCCATTTTACGGACGTTACTCAACACTGAATTCACAATGATGAATGATGTGCCTGAGAGGATTTGGGCATTTTAAAAGGAGTTGCATATTGGAAAGTAAAGCTGTTTGCTTTTTATGGATGGGGAGTAATCTCCATTCAAATGGGCTAACTTAATCTGACAGCAGAGAGGTGGAACTTCATTGGGTTGTTTGTGTCTCAGTGGCCTAAAAAGCATCTACTGAGTTATTTTAAAACTCAAGTGTAAAGTCAGAGAGATAATCTTAAATAGGGTTTTATTCATTCTATTCTGATTGCGAGTTGACAACCAGCTTAATTTAAAGACACTGGTAAATGGTGTAACGGATGGTGTGGTAAATTATCTGAGCTCGACTGGTAATGACTCTGACGAGGGAGCACAGCTTGAGTTCCAGACCGACCTTCCCCTCAGAAGATTTAGAATCCATCCCTAAATCTACTGGCAATTTTCCACCGATATCAGGGTAGCACAGAAATTAGGTATAGAGCTGGAAAATGCAGCACAGACGAGGGTTAATGTTGGTGTCTACTACGGCTGTGGAATCGGTCATGCAATTGTGCTGTTTTTCTTGAGGGCCTCTCATCTCCCCTAAAACTACCTTTAGGCAAGGTTACTGAGGTGAAAAAGAATGTTGCGTGAGACGTCTCCAAACGGTCGCTGGTGCAGTCTCAGCCGGCCTGGTTGGGTGGCTAGAGTTAGTATTATTGATGGCATTTTCAACACCCATTACTGGTAAATGGAGCAACACTGGTGTGCTCATTTCTAAACTCATTAAAGTGGAAGAGAAATCTGCTGCCAGGACTGAAATGATCTGGATGAATTAGCAATAGACGAAGATTGAGTAAAGGAACACAGGCTACGATGTGGTTGGAGATTTGAGGCATTTCCTGTGGTGTTGTTCCAGGGGACTGCCTGACAGGCGGCCATAAATAATCTCTTCTGCTGACAGTCAACATCTGTCATTCAATCTCTCTCAACTCTTAATTAATTTGGGAGTTACCTGTCCCTTGGATGCGAACAGAAGAGATCCCTGTTGGAATTTTGATCGCATCAGACGTGCTACGTTCTCTAACTTTTATTTCACCTTTATTTAACCAGGTAGGCCAGCTGAGAACAAGCTCTCATTTACAACTGCGACCTGGCCAAGATAAAGCAAAGCAGTGCGACTAAAACAACAACACAGAGTTACACATGGGATAAACAAACGTACAGTCAATAAGACAATAGAAAAATCTGTTTGCAGTGTGCAAATGAAGTAAGGAGGCAAGGCAATAAATAGGCCATAGTGGCGAAGTAATTACAATTTAGCAATTAACACTGGAGTGATAGGTGTGCAGATGAGGATTTGCAAGTGGAAATACTGTGCAAAAGAGCAGAAAAACAAAAACAAATATGGGGATGAGATAGGTAGTTGGTTGGATGGGCTGTTTACGGATGGGCTGTTTACAGATGGGCTGTGTACAGCTGGGGCAACGGTAAGCTGCTCTGACAGCTGATGATTAAAGTTAGTGAGGGAGATATATATAAGTCTCCAACTTCAGTGATTTTTTGCAATTCATTCTAGTCATTGGCAGCAGACAACTGGAAGGAAAGGCGGCCAAATAGGTGTTGGGTTTGGGGATGGCCAGTGAAATATACCTGCTGGAGCGCGTGCTACAGGTGAGTGTTGTAATAGGGGTTGCAACAATGGCGCGGATCATTTTAGGAAGAGAGGGTCCAGATTGTCTTGCCCAGCTGATTTGTAGGAATCAAGATTTTGCAGCTCTATCAGAACATCCGCTGTCTGGATTTGGGTGAAGGAGAGGGGGGGGGGGGCCTTGGGCCAGTTGCTGCGAGAGGGGCAGAGCTGTTGTTGGCCGGGGTTGGTGTAGCCAGGTGGAAAGCATGGCCAGCTATAGCTTGCTTATTGAAATTCTAGATTATCGTGGATTTATCGGTGGTGACAGTGTTTCCTAGCCTCAGTGCAGTGGGCAGCTGGGAGGAGGTGATCTTTTTCTCCATGGACTTCACAGTGTCCCTAAACTTTTGGAAATTTGTGCTGCAGGATGCAAATTTCTGTTTGAAGAAGCTAGCTTTTGCTTTCCTAACTGACTATGTATATGTGTTCCTGACTTCCCTGAAAAATTGCATATCGCGGGGAGCGTAATGCTCACCATATGGAGACAAGTGAATTCTTCCAAGAAGTAGAATAACTCACTCCACTGTTTGGACTAACAGAAGTGAAATTAGAGTCTTAGAAGTGATGATGTGATTTGCGTCAGGGAAATCCAAGGACCTTAGATCCTTAGAACAGCTTTGTCTCTTGTCTTCGGCGAGGTCCATTCTAACCTTTCTTGCAATCCCGCTCTGACATCGGCATTTCTCAAAGTGACTGTCAGAATCCCCCCTCGGATTAATAGACCATCTGAGCCAGGAGCCTGATAACGTCCTCTCTGGATGTCACAGAAAAACCTTTGAGGCATTATTTTGTAGGTGGCTACATAGTCCAATGAGACAACGGTACTGTAAGGGTTGGAGTGAATATTAATGCAACCTGTATACCTTGGGAACACTACAGATTTATCATTAATCAAAGGAAGTGATGGAAGTGAGACATTTCTAGTTTTCTCAGTACAGCTCAACACAATTTAATGTTTGACAGACTGTCACTTCCCCTTGTGCATTATAAAGCCCCTCTGTAATTGTGATCTGTCAGAACACTATACATACAAAGTAGATTGTCAAACATCAAAAAGTCATTTCCTGTCTAGATTTATAACCAGTCATTGTTTGGAAAATTGATGATTTGTTTTTGTTATAGTGGCCCAAACAATCTTTATGGTTTGCAAGGTTTCCCCTCATGGCTTGTTTCAAGAGCCCTGCTGAACTGAACTTCTTATTCCACGGTAGTTACCACTCTGAGTTTGTACAGTAGGCGTCAATGGGAATTTAATTGAGCTCTTTACCCATCCAGCTCAGGATGTGGAGTTGACTGTCTCTCTCGGGGTGATCCACAGTTAGACTCACAGGAGGTAAGTGAACTGGCATTGTGGTGCCAGGACAACAACTTCTCCCTCAACATCAGCAAAACAAGGGAGTTGATTGTTGATTTCAGGAAGCAGAGGAGGGAACATGCCCCAATCCACATCAACGGGACTGCAGTAGGAAGAGTCAGCAGTTTTAAGTTCCTCGGCATCCACATCACCAAGGACTTGATATGGACCAACAACACCACCACTGTCCTCGAGAGGTCGCAACAGCGCTTCTACTTTCTTATGCATAAATAATAGTCCACAGACACTGAGACGCGATAGTCCGGCTTCCCATTATGACATAGCTACGCGGTTCTGAGAAAACCATCCGCGGGGAACGCACCTCCCCACAATTCCCAACCAACTTGTCTCCGGTACACGTTGTCTGTTCATTTGAATGTGTTGACAGTTGGAGAAATTGCATGATCTGCGCTGAGAATTTGAAAAGTATGAATGCCAATGGTTCAATATTCCAGAACACTGCTGTGCATACACATACACGTTTGGTACTCTGATAGAACCTTAGGGCGGCTGAAGAAATTTGGCATCCCACCCCGGGTCCTATCCAAATACTACCACTGAACCATCGAGAGCGTCCTGACCGGTTGCTTCATGGCCTGGTACGGAAATTGCTCCGTCCACAACCGCAAGGCCCAGTACATCAATTGCTCTCACCCATCCAGGACATCTACTTGAAACGGTGCCTGAGGAAGGCCCGCAGCATCATTAAGGACCCCACACACCCCAGCCACGATCTGTTCACTCCCTTACTGTTGGGCAGATGGTATCTGAGCATGAGCCTGATACCAACAGTCTCAGAGACCGTTTCTATCTACAAGCCATCAGACTGAACAAGAGGGAGAGGAAGCGATCGAGCCTTGTGTTTCTTCTTCTTGAATTTTCTGTGACCTAATTCTTCTCTTTAAATTCTTAATAGACATTGAGTGCTGCATGGAACTCTTTCAGACCACTCAAGCTGCCAAAAGCCTTAAAATAGCACTACAAACGGCTGTGTGGGATTATTTATTTATTTGAGTAATTCCACCCTTGCCACTAGATTTGCTGTGCATTTGGATAGAAGATGTGCCATTTTCAGCCCACCCACTGAGGTTTTGAATTTGCTAGCATTATACAGTAGGTATTATTAGTATAACCACAATAGTATGACAAATAGTTATCTTGTTTCCAGACTTGACAAATAGTAACAACAAAATTACATCTTTCAAGGATTGCAAGAGTTTGAGAAGGATGTAAACATTTGCTGGAATGTAACCATTTTACTGTAGATTCATGAGATCATCTTCTTCTTCTAGCATTCTTAGTTCATAGAGAGGGCTATCTTCTCCCCTGGGGACACTATGTGGGATGCTTCCGAGGCCAGCCATCTTCAAGGGGCAGCACATGTTGGAGGACGGATTCACAATTTCACATAATTAGGGGCCTAAATTTAACACCTTGCTCTTTTTGTTTAATTTGCAAGCTATTCTCCTGCTGCGTGGCCCACAAAGACAGGCAGAACGCTTATCTGGGTCGTCCGGTTACGGTGAGGGATGAGGGAAGAGTCACATGAGTTTGGTGGCGATGACGTGTGACAGAATGTCTGTCGGTCCAACTCTGAATGAGTGCTTCTCTGGGACTGAAAGCGACTCAAAGTGGTGGGTGTTAGCTGATCCAGTAACATTGACCAAACATCCATAAAATATCCATCTCTTCATAATGCCAACTGTGTTTATGCATCAGGCATTACAGATTAGCAAACTAAAAGGGGTCTGTCAGGGGAAAAAGGCTATTGATTTTCACATCCAGTAAGCCCAGGAGGCTTCCAGATCGTCTGTGTTGTCATATTGTAGTGGTAAACATGGGGATGGACTGTGGGAATGTCCTCATTGTCTCGGTCTAAACAGCATCTCTAAAGGACAGGATAGTTTACCAGGAACGGTTTTCATTGAAGAAGTCGAATCAAGCGTTGCAGGCGTAGTAGCAGGTCTTGAAAATAGTAATCTGACCCTGAGTCACACCTCCAAAGTGACACCTTCATCTTTTTTGCAAGGACTTCAACGCACCATGTAGCTCCTGAAGTAAATCAGCTGGCTAATGGCACCCTCAACTGCATTGTGATCAGGGGGAATCCCTCACCTATTTCTCAGACCAGTGGTTACTTACTTTCTGTAGCACTGCAATGCTATGCTCCCTCACGTGATCTGCAGCTGCACGCACGCAACATACTGTATATAGTCGTCATCGTCCAGGGGGAAACCAATCCCACAGAGACTGGAGACGCTCACTATTGAAATAAATGTACAAAAAGGTAATCTCACCAATTTCAAGGCTCATTAAGCTGTGTAACAAACGCAAGTTTGAAGAAATAATTTGAAGAAGTGTGTTAACCTGTTTTTTCTCTCCCTGCACATTGTAATTGGCATTCTTACTGTAGCAGTTGTGTGTAAGAAGGAAAACAAATGCTTTTTTGAAGGGATAGCTACCTTTGTATGGCTTTCCTGACCATGTACGGGTGAAGAGTACTTACCAATTATGTTTTAGAAATTGTGAATCACAATTCACAATCATGTTAAATCAGTATGAAATAGTAAAGGTATGACGTCTGAGTGTGTGTGTGTGTTTGTTTGTGTTTTTCCCTTATGAGGGGTCAGCTCTGTGGGTGCGTAATACACATAATTTCTGCACAAACATTCTGCAACCCCCCTTCAGTTTAAGGTAGGAAGGGACATGTTTTAACTGTTGCAAGTCTATGCTCTTTGTTTGAAAGTGTGTGCATCACTTGTTGAGATAACTCCCGAAGCCAGCCAAAGTGTAACGGTCGTCGGTGGAAGAAGGTGAGGACCAAAGCGCAGCATGGTAAGTGTTCATATCTTTTAATGAAGTAACACTTGAACAAAACAATAAACGACCAACGAACAGTCGCGTAAGGTGAATGACAAAAAACACTAAACAGGAAAATAAACACCCACGCAACACAGGTGAAAAAAGGCTACCTAAGTATGATTCTCAATCAGAGACAACTAACAACACCTGCCTCTGATTGAGAACCATACCAGGCCAAACTCAAAACACAACATAGAAAAACGAACATAGACAACCCACCCAACTCACGCCCTGACCATACTAAAACAAAGACATAAATAAAAGAACTAAGGTCAGAATGTGACACAAAGAGGTTGTCTGTGTGTACAGATGCCGTATCTTAATTTGATCATCCTTTTGTTGCAGGAATTTTCATGCACAGCAGGAAATGCAAATTTGTAGTCTATTAGAGGTTTTAAAAGACTCCAAAAGTTTGTAATTTCCACTTTAATTTCAGACATGATTTTCCGGGAAAAACATTTTATCAACCCCTTCAAAAAATGTCCATTCATTTTAATCCGCATAGCAATTGACATTTCCTGTTGCTGCAGGATTATTTTCTTGCTGTGTGAAACTGGCTCAAATTTAGATATGACATATGTATATGTGTGGGTGGATGTAAGAGAGAGAAGTGGGGTGGTTACTCTTGACGTGGACCGAAAGAACAGTTCACTTCAGAATGCGGCAGGAGTCTTTACTACCATGAAATAGAACCACCTAGGGAACACAGCTGAGCAGCGTGCCACCCGGGATGCCGGCAGACTGCGCCTTGGCTGAGCCTTCGCCAATCAATGTCAAACAGCTGATATTTATGACACCCAAATCTGCCACTCTCCCTTCAACTTAAGCGAGACGTTGTCTTATTGTCCCGCTCTACCTCTCCCCAAAGGGTACCTAATTACAAGAAAACCTCCAGCCTGCCTTGTTGATATTAGGAGATATGATACAGCCTTCCATTCACCACCTCCCATGAGGCCTCTCTAGCATGAAATGAATGAACACTGATTACATTTCATGGTAATCATTTGTTCAGCTCAAGCCCCAGTAAGAGCAGAGAGTTCTACCTCTCTGGTTACATGCATGAATACAAAATAGAGAACCAAAAACCATTGTGAAGACCTATTACTGACATGATGATGTTCCACCCCATGCCTGAACTGCATGATGACAGCATGGTTTATGTAACAGCCTCTCTCACAAAGAGAGATCAACAAATCAGGAACCTCCCCATGTGAAGCCCTCTCGTTTCACAGCCAACACGGGGAGTAGCAAACTATGATGATTGCTGAAATGTTAGGTAGGAGGATAAGGTGTCTGGAGGATTAAACTGGTTTTCCACAGCTACATTTTGTATGTATTTTTTGAAACTGTAGCCAGACCTATCTCTAAACCAGCATACTGGCATTCTCATAACTGTCCACTTCTGTCAGTAGTCTCAACCTCCCAACCACTATGTCTGTGTTGGTCAAGTGAGGCTACTGTCCAGCGGATGTTAGCCAGGTGGAGAGTCATCGTGGAGGTGGGACTGAGGCAAGAGTATAATTAATTGTGATGAAGGAGTGTAACCAGTCTAGACACCATTCCTCACCGGCTATTATGGACCCAGTCAGAGCCATCCTCCTCTTCCACTACATCACCAGGTAACAGCAGAGTGACAGAAAGAATAGGTTCTATGGGATTCCCAGACCTAGTCCAGCTGAGAAAAGGTAGAGGACCTTTTAGAATCTGCAACACGTACACTACTGCAGAGGAGATGTTGACAAAATATTAAGCTCTCAGCAGAAAGGAGGTTGACATCATGTAAAAAGATTCTCTGTGTAAAGCTCTATTCTGACTGCCCTTTCGAAGACCACAGCCCAGTCGGAGGAAACATATTTAAAATGTTCTGATCATGTGTACATTAATTCCTGCACCTGCCTTTTGCCTGTCAGGGGAATTGTTTCTTTCTGTGTGTGCGTTTATTTCCTTGAAGTAATTGACAGCCCAGAGGTGTGAATGCTGCTGCAGCACACCATGGAATTTGCCGTGAGTGTGCACGTTCATTTGTGTACGTGTTTGTGTATGGATGTGTGTCTGTGTATCCCTCTCTTCCCTGTCATTGCAATGTAATTAGTGTCTCTTTGCACTTGATGGGTTTCTACCCAGCTCGCTCTCCCCCGTATCTCTAACTGTAGTATAGTTTTGTGTGTGTGTGTGTGTGACATCATACGGAGGATATCGCTGTGCATGTGTGTATGTGTATTAGAGTGTGTGTGTGTGACATCATACAGAGGATATCGCTGTGCATGTGTGTATGTGTATTAGAGTGTGTGTGTGTGACATCATACAGAGGATATCGCTGTGCATGTGTGTATGTGTATTAGAGTGTGTGTGTGTGTGCATACTTTTGTAAATCTGCAGACTGAGGATAGCCCTTTCCCCATCAGTAATCACATTCACCGAGCCGCTGTTGCTGCAATTGGCTCATCCTCAGCCCTAATGGTATTTACTCTCCCGTCTTTCATTAGTCTCTCATCACCTCTGGAGTGATCTGAAGCCCTGTGCTGTGTTGTCCGAGGATGCATAACTCCATTATTTATCCCTATGTTTAAGGGAGGTGCGCTGTGCTGTTCCACAGTCTTGGTTAAGAAACCACAATGGCTACAATGTTGCTGAAATGTCATACAAACCACAGGGTCTTTGTGAATGAGTTGCCTTTAGGTTAACCATCTTTGAATGCCTTCGCAGCTCCTGCATAGATTACCCCAAAGTTCTTGCAATGATTCTGCAATGTTGCTGCAACCTCACTGCTCCAATAACACAGATACTCTGTTGTAATCGAGCTGAAGGGCTGCCTCCTGCCTCCAGCTTCAGTGCCTTTTCATCTGTTTTTCTGTGTGTGTTTTTTGTGCGTGGGCGCCTTTGCAGTGCTCTCTTCTCCTAATCAGAGTGCTGCTGATTCTAGTGATGACAGCCACGTTAGCGTAGCCCAGGCATACAGACAGGGCAGTCAGGCAGGCATCAGTTCATTTCATGGGCATTACAGAGCCCTGATGCAGAGACACGGCTCTTCCCTTTGAACTGGGATTAGCAGCCACCGAGAACAAAACAGCCTCCCTATCTACTGGGGATTGTTTGGAGCTGCAGGGAGGAAGGCAGGAGGGAGCCTCTCAACTCTGACTTCATAAGAAACATCAGCCTATCCGTCTATTATGATAACTGTTTTGAGACAGGAGTTGCAGCTCCTCGTATTGTGACTTGGTAATGAGAGATTGTGTCCCGGGTGAGAGCTGGGAAGTGTTTTTACAGGTAAACAACAACAGTGATTTCACATTTGCATATTTCACAGCCAGTAGAATAATAAGGTCTTATAAAATCCAAAATTGCATAAGAGACTTTTCTTGAATTAGACTGCTTCCCCATAAGGCTGGGTTGTTAGGCTTGTAAGGACGTTTCAATCGCCCCATTCCCCCCTCCCCTCCATCCTTCCCCTTCTTCCCACCCACCCACCGCCTCCACTCCAACTCCCCCTCCCTTCAGCATCAAAGCACTGCGCACACTGTTGGAAATTGATTGAAAGCATTCCATTACTGATGCAGGAAGAGATGTGCAGAAGGAGAACATGTAGCACTGTGCCTCCTCACCTCCTCGGCTATTAAAGCATGGAAGCCTCTCTGACATGACCAAATGGGGAACCTGTGGGCGAAAGGGAATGGGTTATAGGGGTAAAAGTACTGGTGAGAAAAGCTCTATGAGGGAATCACTAGAGTCCAGAATACAAGATAGTGACATAAACTATTTCCTCCTGTGTTTGTGTTGCAGTGTAAACTCCCCATCCAATAGAATTTCCTCTGATTTGTTTGGAATTGGAAAGAAAAATCCTCATGAAATGTTTCATGGATGTTTCATGGATACACACATGGATGTTTCATGGATGTTTCATGGATACACACATGGATGTTTCATGGATACACACATGGATGTTTCATGGATGTTTCATGGCTACACACATGGATGTTTCATGGATACACACATGGATGTTTCATTGATACACACATGGATGTTTCATTGATTACACACATGGATGTTTCATTGATACACACATGGATGTTTAATGGGACACAAAGAATCATATAATATATATATATATATTGATCCATCCAGATTTGACTGTTTTTTTCAGTACCAAGCTTTAAAACATGCCCAGCACAAATATCAGTCAGTGGCTAACTTAAGACACTGCCATTATGGCTCAGATTCTGGATCATCAGTTGAAAACCCTGCAGAGAGAGGAGGAAAGCATAGATGCTGCAGTCCCACCCAATTGAGCACATCTTCTCCTTGCCAATATTTGTCTGTGCTAGTCTTGGAACTGCAGGAGGTATCGATCCCCCTCTCCTTCCCCCTCTACTTATGTTCATGAGGAGAAATTCCCTTCATCAGACAGCCCTGATTAGCCATAGGGAAACATGAGCTGACAACCTCTTTGTCTGGAGGGGAGACAAACTGGGATTCTGGGATATATGGTGATGAGGAAGGTGACTTTGCAAGATCTGAAATACCTTTATGACACCATTGGGTAGCTAATGCATGAGAGAAACCATTTCAAATAGATAATGTTGTTGTAATGCAAGGACTCATATAATACACGATAGGCCTAGCCCTTTTAATATTTCAGGTGGAATAATTCAATTGTGGTCGACCATGAGCAGTGGCTCATTTTGTTTTGAGTTGTTGTAGTCCTTATGAAAGTTATGTAGAGGGAAGTTTCTCCAGGGTGGTTGCTTGTAAATTATGTACATATTGAATGAATGGTTTGGTAATGTTTGCGGCAGTGACCTGAGTATTGGAACTTGGTTCCTTCGTGCTCCTCTCCATTGAATCCCTCTAGCTATTATTTGTTGTGGCTCTAAAGATAAATGACGACACCAACACAGTCCTGAGCACAGGCGCAGGGACATCAATTACAGGAGAGATGCTTAGTGTTGAATTAGCATGGTTAGATATGGTGGAGTAGGAAACGACAAGATCATCTGATGTAATCACCTTTAATTGTTGCATTTAACATCCTTCATTGTGGTAAATGAGCCTTGGTAGTACAGCATGATCTTTTTCAGTGTACTATACCGTAAACATATATATATATATTTACAGTCCGTTGATGCTTAACCTTTCATTGCAATAAATTAAGAAAATGTCCCTTAGTCAGACCGAATGCTAAATGGGGTTGGTTAGATGCATAGCTACTGTAGTATGTTGCTAGCTTGAGATACACCCATCGTTGACACTTTGGAAAACATCTTGTGACACATCATTCATAGAAACATTTGCCACTTTCTATTACACTATTTATTTACATTGAAATGATTTGAAACGTCTCACCAGAACATGCCTGCTGCTGTTAACAACCCTAATGCCTTAGTTTGTAAGAGTCTCCTCCTTTGTCATTCACCTGTGATATCCCTTCTCTCACTTGCACCACTGCTGCATATTAAAAGGATGAGTATAATATGATTCTAAGAATAGCATCCCTAATCTCTCCATTGTGAAAGCGATTGTCACTCCTGTACTCCTCTCTAATGTAATATCTGCTTTTATCGTGCCTGGGTCTTTTAGGGAATCTGATGCAGGATCTTACTTTGATCAACCTGAGCTCCTGCAATGCAGGAAATGTAAAATGTGTAGTGTATTTGAGGTTTAGAAAAAGGCTTCTTACGTTTGTAATTTCCACAGAAATTTGACTTGATTTTCCCTTATGAAAAAAAGTCCATTAGTTATAATCCACATAATAATTTTGATTTCCTGTTAATTTTCTTACTGTAGCAAATGGGCTCAAATTAAGATCCTACATCTGTAGCGCTATCTGGACTGTACCTGCACTCAGAAGCTCAAAAGGCACATTGTGTTTGAACCCAGTTCACCTCGTTATGGAGCCTCGCTACCCAGAACGCTCTCGCTATCCAAATCAGAGCAGATGAAGATACCTTTTACACACCGCTGCTGTATTTCCCCAGAGCATGGAGCTGATTTGCAAGTTAATGTGGCGAAAGGTAGCGCTTTTGGAACGGAAAGGGATTCAAATCAGCATCCATCAGAATGTAGGCAAGATGAGCTGTGATTTCACACTGTAGGTGACTCATACTGTTATTTTGCATCAGATATGGAAAGACATTAATTATAGTGTACCCATGATATTTCAGAGGACTGTGATGGTAGTGTCTGAAACCCAGAGGATCATGGGAATTGTCACATTTTCCTGATGGAGTCTAGAGGGGGTTTTCCTTGAACAACTCTTCTAAAAAATACTATCAATACAGATTGGAAGTCCTAAACCTAATATTTGTTATGTCCATTGTGTGTTTTACAGAGACAAGGATCTGGTACAGCGGGCGGAAACAGCAAAACTTCTGGAGGACAAGGTAACCGAAACAATTTTAAAGTACCAGTAATTATAAATATTTAATAAGTCTTGCAATATGGAACAGAGGACTTACTACAGTTGAAGTCAGAAGTTTACATACACCTTAGCCAAGTACATTTAAACTCAGTTTTTCACAATTCCTTACATTTAATCCTAGTAAAAATTCCCTGTCTTAGGTCAGTTGGGATCACCACTTTATTTAAAAATGTGAAATGTCAGAATACTAGTAGAGAGAATGATTTATACATACACTAAAGTATACATACACTAAATGAGTATTTGATAGCATTGCCTTTAAATTGTTTAACTTGGGTCAAACGTTTCGGGTAGCCTTCCACAAGCTTCCCACAATAAGTTGGTGAATTTTGGCCCATTCCTCCTGACAGAACTGGTGTAACTGAGTCAGATTTATAGGCCTCCTTGCTCGCACACGCTTTTTAAGTTCTGCCTGCAAATTTTCTATAGGATTGAGGTCAGGGCTTTCTGATGGCCACTCCAATACCTTGACTTTGTTGTCCTTTTAAGCCATTTTGCCACAACTTTGGAAGTATGCGTGGGGTCATTGTCCATTTGGAAGACCCATTTGCGACCAAGCTTTAACTTCATGACTGATGTCTTCAGATATTGCTTCAATATATCCACATAATGATGCCATCTATTTGAAGTGCACCGGTCCCTCCTGCAGCAAAGCACCCCCACAACATGATTCTTCGGACTTGCAAGCCTCACCCTTTTTCCTCCAAACATAACGATGGTCATTATGGCCGAACAGTTCTATTTTTGTTTCATCAGACCAGAGGACATTTCTCCAAAAAGTACGATGTTTGTCCCCAGGTTCAGTTGCAAACCATAATCTGGTTTTGGAGCAGTGGCTTCTTCCTTTCTGAGCGGCCTTTCAGGTTATGTCGATATAGGACTCGTTTTAATGTGGATATAGATACTTTTGTACCTGTTTCCTCCAGCATCTTCACAAGGTCCTTTGCTGTTGTTCTGGGATTGATTTGCACTTTTCGCAGCAAAGTACGTTCATTTCTAGGAGACAGAACGCATCTCCTTCCTGAGCGGTATGACGGCTGCGTGGTCCCATGGTGTTTATACTTGCATACTATTGTTTGTACAGATGATTGTGGTACATTCAGGCATTTGGAAATTGCTCCCAAGGATGAATCAGACTTGTGGAGGTCCACAATTTTTTTTCTGAGGTCTTGGCGGATTTCTTTAGATTTTTCCATGATGTCAAGCAAAAAGGCACTGAGTTTGAAGGTAGGCCTTGCAATACATCCACAGGTACACCTTCAATTGACTCAAATTATGTAAATTAGCCTATCAGAAGCTTCTAAAGCCATGACATCATTTTCTGGAATTTTCCAAGCTGTTTAAAGGCACAGTCAATTTAGTGTATGTAAACTTCTGACCCACTGGAATTGTGATACAGTGAATTATAAGTGAAATAATCTACCTGTGAACAATTGTTGGAGAAATTGCTTGTGTCATACACAAAGTAGATGACCTAACCGCCTTGCCAAAACTGTAGTTTGTTAACAAGAAATTTGTGGAGTGGTTGAAAAACGAGTTTTAATGACCCCAGCCTAAGTGTATATAAACTTTCGACTTCAACTGTATATGTCCTTGTAAGGCCTTTAACCTGTCAGTGTTATGTATTTTCTTTTTGTTATTACAAATTTGTCAACAACAGCATCTTATTGTAAGTTTCAATATGTCAGGAGTCTTCTTCTATGGTTAGATATGCTCCATCTGGCCATTAGCATGGAGAACCAAAGTTATAGGAAGTCACATTGAGTTTCCTTGCCAGTAACTTACTGAGGCACCACACCACCAACAACACTAGCAGCAGAGAAAAAGTGCTGCTCGTTCAGTCACTCAATGTTTCCCCACGGGACTAAGTTCCCAATGAAACACTGCTGATCTGCGTTATGGCCACTAAATGAAGCCAGAGCCTGGTAAGCATTTTAAAACATGGACTTTTGTGCCCTTCTGCAAAAAAAGAGAGCAGTTGGCCACAGGGTTGCAGCAAAAGCTGCATGCTGACGTGGACAGAGAGGGAGAGGTGGATAGAGCATAACTGGCACGCTGGCCCAATGCACCTTAAACAAGCTTTAAAAGGCCCACTTTCTGCCCTTCTCTCTCTTCCTGGTGATATCATATAGTTGACGGTGATGAGGGCTGAAGGACGCACGTAGACAGGAACAGGAGCGGCCAAAGGGCTGTCCGTCGAACCCTGTTATGACCGTCACAGAGGGAGTTCAAAGTCCAATGTCAAAGCTGACTTGACATGTAGAAGATTCTCTTCAATGCCTTCAGAAAGAATTCATACCCCTTGACTAATTACACATTTTGTTGTTATAGCTTGAATTCAAAATTGATTAAATAAAACATATCCATCTCAGCCATCTACACACAATACCCTATAATGACAAAGTGAAAACATGTTTTTAGAAATGTTTATTGAAAATGAAATATCTCATTAACATAAGTATTCACACCCCTGAGTTAATACTTTGTAGAAGGCAGCTTCATTCCATTAATTTTTTTATCATGAAAAACTCCCCAGTCCTTAACGATTACAAGCATACCCATAACATGATGCAGCCACCACTATGCTTGAAAATATGGAGAATGGTACTCAGTAATGTGTTGTATTGGATTTGAAAAAAAAAGTGTATTGCTTTGCCACATTTTTTGCAGTATTGCTTTAGTGCCTTGGTGCAAACAGGATGTATGTTTTGGAATATTTTATTTTGTACAGTCATTTAGGTTAGTGTTGTGGAGTAACTACTGAGCAAAAATATAAACACGACATGCAACAATTTCAACGATTTTACTCAGTTACAGTTCCTATAAGGAAATCAGTCAATTGAAATAAATGTATTAGGCAAAGGGGATACCTAGTCAGTTGTTCAACTGAATGTATTCAACTGAAATGTGTCTTCCGCATTTAACCCAACCCCTCTGAATCAGAGCCCTAATCTATGGATTTCACGTGACTGGGCAGGGGTACAGCCATGTGTGGGCCTGTGAGGGTATAGGCCCACCCACATGGGAGCCATGCCCACCCACTGGGGAGCTAGGCCCAGCCAATCAGAATGAGTTTTTCCCCCAAAAAGGGCTTTATTACAGACAGAAATACTCATCAGTTTCATCAGCTGTCTCAGACCAGCTGTCTGGGTGGCATGGTTACGCGTGGTCTGCAGTTGTGAGGCCGGTTGGACGTGAGGCCGGTCGGACGTACTGCCAAATGCCCTAGAACAACGTTGGAGGTGGCTTATGGTAGAGAAATTAACATTCAACTCTCTGGCAACAGCTCTGTTGGAAATGATTGCAGTCATAAAGCATGTTCCCTCAAAACTTGAGACATCTGTGGCATTGTGTTGTGTGACAAAACAGCACATTTTAGAATGGTATTTTATTGTCCCCAGCACAAGGTGCACCTCTGTAATGATCATGCTATTTAATCAGTTTCTTGATATGCCACACCTGTCAGGTGGATGGATTATCTTGGCAAATGAGAAATGCTCAATAACAATTTCTGGGATCTTTTATTTCAGCTCATAAAATGGGAGATAAACTCAACACTTTACATGTTGCGTTTACATTTTTCAGTATACAATGTTGTTGATGCATCCTCAGTTTTCTCCTATCACAGCCATTAAACTCTGTAACTGTTTTAAAGTCACCATTGGCCTCATGGTGAAATCCCTGAGTGGTTTCTATCCTCTCCGGCAACTGAGTTAGGAAGGACGCCTGTATCTTTGTAGTGACTGGGTGTATTGATACAGCATCCAAAGTGTAATTAATAACTTCCCCATGCTCAAAGGGATATTCAATATATATATAAAAAATGTTTTACTCATCTACCAATAGGTGCCTGTAACGGCGTTCTTCGTTTGTTGAAAGAGAGTCGGACCGAAATGCAGCGTGGTGGTTACTCATGTTTTTAATGAAAAAAAAGTGATGGTACATGAAATAACGAATAAATACAAAACAACAAACGGAACGTGAAACCTAATTACAGCCTATCTGGTGAAACTACACAGAGACAGGAACAATCACCCACGAAAGACAAAGCGAAACTCAGGCTACCTAAATACGGTTCCCAATCAGAGGCAACGAGAATCACCTGACAGCTGATTGAGAACCGCCTCAGGCAGCCAAGCCTATACAACACCCCTAATCAGTCGCGATCCCAAATACAACAAACCCCAATACGAAATACAACACGTAAACCCCTGTCACACCCTGGCCTGACCAAATATATAACGAAAACACAAAACACTAAGACCAAGGCGTGACAGAACCCCCCCCCCAAGGTGCGGACTCCCGGACGCACCTCAAAACCAAAGGGAGGGTCCGGGTGGGCGTCTGTCATTGGTGGCGGCTCCGGCTCGGGACGTGGACCCCACTTCATTAATGTCCTCGTTCCTCCCCTTCGCGTCCTGGGATAATCCACCCTCGCCGCCGACCATGGCCTAATAGTCCTCACCCAGAACCCCACAGAACTGAGGAGCAGCTCGTGACTGAGGGGCATCTCGGGACTGAGGGGCAGCTCGGGACTGAGGGGCAGCTCGGGACTGAGGCAGCTCGGGACTGAGGGGCAGCTCGGGACTGAGGGGCAGCCCGGAACTGAGGGGCAGCCCGGAACAGAGGGGAAGCCCAGTACTGAGAGGAAGCCCAGTACTGAGATGAAGCTCAGGTAGGTAGTAGGCTCCGGTAGATCCTGGCTGGCTGGCGGATCTGGAAGATTCAGGTTGACTAGCAGATCTGGAAGATTCTGGTTGACTGGCGGATCTAGCTGCTCTATGCAGACTGACAGCTCTGACTGCTTCATGCAGGCTGACAGCTCCTTGCAGACTGACAGCTCCTTGCAGACTGACAGCTCCCTGCAGACTGGAAGCTCTGACTGCTCCATGCAGGCTGACAGCTCCTTGCAGACTGACAGCTCCTTGCAGACTGGCAGCTCCTTGCAGACTGGCAGCTCCTTGCAGACTGGCAGCTCCTTGCAGACTGGCAATCCTTGCAGACTGACAGCTCCTTGCAGACTGACAGCTCCCTGCAGACTGGCAGCTCCTTGCAGACTGGCAGCTCCTTGCAGACTGGCAGCTCCTTGGAGACTGACAGCTCTGGCTGCTTCATGCAGACTGACAGCTCCTTGCAGACTGGCAGCTCTGACTGCTCCATGCAGGCTGACAGCTCCTTGCAGACTGACAGCTCCCTGCAGACTGGCAGCTCCCTGCAGACTGGCAGCTCCCTGCAGACTGACAGCTCTGACTGCTCCATGCAGGCTGACAGCTCCTTGCAGACTGACAGCTCCTTGCAGACTGGCAGCTCCTTGCAGACTGGCTGCTCCTTGCAGACTGGCAGCTCCTTGCAGACTGGCAGCTCCTTGCAGACTGGCAGCTCCTTACAGACTGGCAGCTCCTTGCAGACTGACAGCTCTGGCTGCTTCATGCAGACTGACAGCTCCTTCAAGACTGGCAGCTCCTTGCAGACTGACAGCTCCTTGCAGACTGACAGCTCCCTGCAGACTGGCAGCTCCTTGCAGGCTGACAACTCCTTGCAGACTGGCAGCTCCTTGCAGACTGGCAGCTCCTTGCAGACTGACAGCTCCTTGCAGACTGGCAGCTCCTTGCAGACTGGCAGCTCCTTACAGACTGGCAGCTCCTTGCAGACTGACAGCTCTGGCTGCTTCATGCAGACTGACAGCTCCTTCAAGACTGGCAGCTCCTTGCAGACTGACAGCTCCTTGCAGACTGACAGCTCCCTGCAGACTGGCAGCTCCTTGCAGACTGGCAGCTCCTTGCAGACTGACAGCTCCTTGCAGACTGACAGCTCCTTGCAGACTGACAGCTCCTTGCAGACTGGCAGCTCCTTGCAGACTGGCAGCTCCTTGCAGACTGACAGCTCCTTGCAGACTGACAGCTCCTTGCAGACTGACAGTTCCTTGCAGGCTGACAACTCCCTGCAGACTGGCAGCTCCTTGCAGACTGGCAGCTCTGACTGCTTCATGCAGACTGACAGCTCTAACTGCTCCATGCAGGCTGACAGCACCCTGCAGACTGGCAGCTCAGGCTGCTTCAAACAGGCAGGAGGCTCCGGCAGCGCTGTAGAGAAGAAAGGCTCTGATAGCGCTAAACAGGCGGGAGACTCCGACAGCGCAGGAGAGGAGGAAAACGCTGGCTGCGCTGAACAGGCGGGAGACTCCGACAGAGCAGGAGAGGCGAGGCGCACTGTAGGCCTGATGCGTGGTGCGGGCACTGGTGATACTGGAGCGAGGACACGCACAGGAAGCCTGGTGCGGGGAGCTGCTACCGGAGGACTGGAGTGTGGAGGTGGCACAGGATGTGCAAGGCTAGGGATGTGCACAGGAGGCCTGGTGCGTGAGGCTGGCACCAACTTCACCAGCCGACTAACACGCACCTCAGGACGAGTATGGAGCGCTAACTCAGGTGCCATCAAATCCCCGACACGATCCGTCGGACGAATATGATATCTATAGCACCAAGCTAGCAACTCCCTCATTACTCTCCACTCCACTTTCCCCATTAACTCCTTCACAGTCTCATCTTCGCTCACCTCTAACACCGGCTCTGGTTCTGGTCTCCTCCTTGGCTCCTCACGATAAACAAGGAGAGTTGGCTCAGGTCCATCTCCTGACTCAGCCACTCTCCCTCTGAGCCCCCCCCCCAATACATTTTTTGGGGTGACTCTCGGGTTTCGCTCTGTGCCGCCGTGTCTGTTTCCTTTTCGACTCCATTCGCCTATAGCCTTCCTCGCACTGCTCAAGCGAATCCCATGCGGGCTCCTGCACTCTCTCTGGGTCGGCCGCCCACCTGTCGATTTCTTCCCACTTCGTATACTCCATAACGTCCTCCTTTCGCTTTTCCTGCGGTCGCTGCCTGTAACCACGCCGCTCGGTCCGTGTGTGGTGGGTGATTCTGTAACGGCGTTCTTCGTTTGTTGAAAGAGAGTCGGACCAAAATGCAGCGTGGTGGTTACTCATGTTTTTAATGAAAAAAAAGTGACGGTACATGAAATAACGAATAAATACAAAACAACAAACGGAACGTGAAACCTAATTACAGCCTATCTGGTGAAACTACACAGAGACAGGAACAATCACCCACGAAAGACAAAGCGAAACTCAGGCTACCTAAATACGGTTCCCAATCAGAGGCAACGAGAATCACCTGACAGCTGATTGAGAACCGCCTCAGGCAGCCAAGCCTATACAACACCCCTAATCAGCCGCGATCCCAAATACAACAAACCCCAATACGAAATACAACACGTAAACCCCTGTCACACCCTGGCCTGACCAAATATATAACGAAAACACAAAACACTAAGACCAAGGCGTGAAAGTGCCCTTCTTAAATAGGCATTGGAAAACCTCCCTGGTCTTTGTGGTTGAATCTGTGTTTAAAATTCACTCTCGACTGAGGGACCTTACAATTATCTGTATGTGTGGGGTACAGAGATGAGTCATTCAAAAATGTTAAATACTATTATTGCACACAGAGTGAGTCCATGCAACTTATTATGTTCAGTGCATTGGGAAAGTATTCTGACCCCTTGACTTTTTCCACATTTTGTTACATTACAGTCTTCTTCTAAAATGTTTCAAATAGTTTTTCCCCCTCATCAATCTACACACAATACCCCATTATGACAACACAAAAACTGTTTTTTAAACATTTCTGCAAATGTATATAAAAAAAACAACATACATAAGTATTCCGACCCTTTACTCAGTACAGTGTTGAAGCAACTTTGACAGCGATTACAGCCTCAAGTCTTCTTGGGTGTAACACTACAAACTTGACACAACTGTATTTGGAGAGTTTCTCCCATTCTTCTCTACAGATCCTCTCAAGTTCTGTCAGGTTGGATGGGGAGCGTCACTGCACAACTATTTTCAGATCTCCAGCGATGTTAGATTGGGTTTAAGTCCGGGCTCTGGCTGGGCCACTCGAGAACATTCAGAGACTTGTCCCGAAGCCACTCTTGCGTTGTCTTGGCTGTGTGCTTAGGGTCGTTGTCCTGTTGGAAGGTGAACCTTCGCCCCATTCTGAGGTCCTGAGTGCTCTAGAGTAGGTTTTCATCAAGGATATATCTGTACTTTGCTCCGTTCATCCTTCTCTTGACGAGTCTCCCAGTCCCTGCCGCTGAAAAAAATCCCTACAGCATGATGCTGCTAAACTCCATGCTTTGCTGTAGGGATGGTGCCAGGTTTCCTCCAGATGTGACGCTTGGCATTCAGGCCAAATAGTTCAATCTTGGTTTTATCAGACAAGATAATCTTGTTTATCATGGTCTGAGAGTCTTTAGGTGCCTTTTGTCAAACTCCAAGTGTGCTGTCATGTGCCTTTTACTGAGGAGTGACTTCCGTCTGGCCAATCTACCACAGCGGCCTGGTAGAGTATTGTAGAGAAGGTTGTCCTTCTGGAAGGTTCTCTCATCTCCACAGAGGAACTCTGGTGCTCTTTCAGTGTGACCATTGGGTTCTTGGTCACCTCCCTGACCAAGGCCCTTCACCCCCAATTGCTCAGTTTGGCCAGGCAGCCAGCTCTAGGAAGAGGCTTGGTGGTAACAAACTTCTTCCATTTAAGAATGATGGAGGCCACAGAGTTATTGGGGACCTTCAATGCTGCAGAATTGTTTTGGTACCTTTCCCCTGATCTGTGCGTCAACACAATGCTGTCTCGGAGCTCTATGGACAATCCTTCGACCTTTTGGCTTGGTTTTTGCTGTGACATGCACTGTCAACTACTGGACCTGATATAGACAGTTGTTTGCCTTTCAAAATCATGTCCAATCAATTGAATTGACCACAGGTGGACTCCAATCAAGTTGTAGAAACATCTCAAGGATGATCAATGGAAACAGGATGCACCTGAGCTCAATTTCGAGTCACATTGCAAAGTGTCTGAATACTTATGTAAATAAGTATACAGTTCTTTTAAATAAATAAAAACTTGCACAAATTTCTAAAAACCTCTTTTCACTTTGTCATTATGGGGTATTGTGTGTAGATTGCTGAGGATGTTTTTGTTATTTAATCCATTTTAGAATAAGGCTGTAACGTAACAAAATGTGGAAAAAGTCATGGGGTCTGAATACTTTCCGAATGCACTGTAACTTGTTAAGGTAATTGTTTTCTCCTGAACTTATTTAGGCTTGCCATAACAAAGGGGTTGAATACTTATTGACTCAAGACATTTCAGCTTTACATTTTATATTAATTTGTAAAAATGTTGAGAAACATAATTCCACTTTGACATTACGGGGTATTGTGTGTAGGCCAGTGACACAATTCAGGCTGTAACCCACGAAATGTTGAAAAGGTCAAGGGGTGTGAATACTTTCTGAAGGCACTGTACACTGTGTATTTCAACAACAATTCAATATTCCTAATCTTTCTTTAACAAATCACAGAATTTCTGTGACACTATTCAACTTCAATGGCCTGACTCCATTTGATAAAAAAAGAAACCTTTAGGCAATGGATAACCCTTAGAATTATTTTAAACCCAAAGCTCTGAGGACTGTCTGTTTGAACCAGAGATATACAGTGCCTTGCGAAAGTATTCGGCCCCCTTGAACTTTGCGACCTTTTGCCACATTTCAGGCTTCAAACATAAAGATATAAAACTGTATTTTTTTTGTGAAGAATCAACAACAAGTGGGACACAATCATGAAGTGGAACGACATTTATTGGATATTTCAAACTTTTTTAACAAATCAAAAACTGAAAAATTGGGCGTGCAAAATTATTCAGCCCCCTTAAGTTAATACTTTGTAGCGCCACCTTTTGCTGCGATTACAGTTGTAAGTCGCTTGGGGTATGTCTCTATCAGTTTTGCACATCGAGAGACTGACATTTTTCCCCATTCCTCCTTGCAAAACAGCTCGAGCTCAGTGAGGTTGGATGGAGAGCATTTGTGAACAGCAGTTTTCAGTTCTTTCCACAGATTCTCGATTGGATTCAGGTCTGGACTTTGACTTGGCCATTCTAACACCTGGATATGTTTATTTTTGAACCATTCCATTGTAGATTTTGCTTTATGTTTTGGATCATTGTCTTGTTGGAAGTCAAATCTCCGTCCCAGTCTCAGGTCTTTTGCAGACTCCATCAGGTTTTCTTCCAGAATGGTCCTGTATTTGGCTCCATCCATCTTCCCATCAATTTTAACCATCTTCCCTGTCCCTGCTGAAGAAAAGCAGGCCCAAACCATGATGCTGCCACCACCATGTTTGACAGTGGGGATGGTGTGTTCAGGGGGATGAGCTGTGTTGCTTTTACGCCAAACATAACGTTTTGCATTGTTGCCAAAAAGTTCAATTTTGGTTTCATCTGACCAGAGCACCTTCTTCCACATGTTTGGTGTGTCTCCCAGGTGGCTTGTGGCAAACTTTAAACAACACTTTTTATGGATATCTTTAAGAAATGGCTTTCTTCTTGCCACTCTTCCATAAAGGCCAGATTTGTGCAATATACAACTGATTGTTGTCCTATGGACAGAGTCTCCCACCTCAGCTGTAGATCTCTGCAGTTCATCCAGAGTGATCATGGGCCTCTTGGCTGCATCTCTGATCAGTCTTCTCCTTGTATGAGCTGAAAGTTTAGAGGGACGGCCAGGTCTTGGTAGATTTGCAGTGGTCTGATACTCCTTCCATTTCAATATTATCGCTTGCACAGTGCTCCTTGGGATGTTTAAAGCTTGGGAAATCTTTTTGTATCCAAATCCGGCTTTAAACTTCTTCACAACAGTATCTCGGACCTGCCTGGTGTGTTCCTTGTTCTTCATGATGCTCTCTGCGCTTTTAACGGACCTCTGAGACTATCACAGTGCAGGTGCATTTATACGGAGACTTGATTACACACAGGTGGATTGTATTTATCATCGTTAGTCATTTAGGTCAACATTGGATCATTCAGAGATCCTCACTGAACTTCTGGAGAGAGTTTGCTGCACTGAAAGTAAAGGGGCTGAATAATTTTGCACGCCCAATTTTTCAGTTTTTGATTTGTTAAAAAAGTTTGAAATATCCAATAAATGTCGTTCCACTTCATGATTGTGTCCCACTTGTTGTTGATTCTTCACAAAAAAATACAGTTTTCTATCTTTATGTTTGAAGCCTGAAATGTGGCAAAAGGTCGCAAAGTTCAAGGGGGCCGAATACTTTCGCAAGGCACTGTATAAATGTATTGTCTGTTTCAGTCCAAACCTGGGGGAAATAACAGCTTTAGCAGGGAAAGCTAATTTCTCCCGCTGCCCGTCGTCCAAGGGATTTGATGGCAACCCTGAAAATTGCCTTTCTGAATTCTCATAGTTTTATATGCTCCCTATCACACGTGGAGGACATGTCCAGCTGACAAGACATTAGATCCTGATTCAGGATGATATCATAGGGAATAAGCTGTCCCTATTTCATCAGATAAGCATGGGATGTGCTTAATTCAGATGGCTTAACAGATGACCACAGATATTATAAGTGTTAGTTCACTGGTGAAGTAAGTACAGAAACTTGGAAAATGGAAGTGAAAATGAGTGGTCTTCAAACTGAAGCCAAATATGTTGATATGTGTTGATACTGGAATTATGACGGATCTATCAGTAGAATGCAGATATTACATGATTACTTGATTTAACCTTTATTTATACAAGGAAGTCCCATTGAGAACAATGTATATTTTGCAAGGTAGCCCTGCTTTACAAAAGTGGAGCAAGAAATACAACGTCCATAATGAGGAATTAGTGACACAATTATAACAAGCAAAGGTGAGAGCAAGAAAAATACAAAAATACACTTACAGGTCATGATTGGTGAAGTGACAGTGTAGAGATCAACAGTGGGAGTTGAAAAGACATAAGACCTCTCATAGGTGTCTGGCTAGACTGCAAACTCTCCTTCCAGACTCATATCAAACATCTCCAATCGAAAATCAAATCAAGAGTCGGCTTTCTATTCCGCAACAAAGCCTCCTTCACTCACGCCGCCAAGCTTACCCTAGTAAAACTGACTATCCTACCGATCCTCGACTTCGGCGATGTCATCTACAAAATGGCTTCCAACACTCTACTCAGCAAACTGGATGCAGTCTATCACAGTGCCATCCGTTTTGTCACTAAAGCACCTTATACCACCCACCACTGCGACTTGAATGCTCTAGTCGGCTGGCCCTCGCTACATATTCGTCGCCAGACCCACTGGCTCCAGGTCATCTACAAGTCTATGCTATATAAAGCTCCGCCTTATCTCAGCTCACTGGTCACGATGGCAACACCCATCCGTAGCACGCGCTCCAGCAGGTGTATCTCACTGATCATCCCTAAAGCCAACACCTCATTTGGCCGCCTTTCGTTCCAGTACTCTGCTGCCTGTGACTGGAACGAATTGCAAAAATCGCTGAAGTTGGAGACTTTTATCTCCCTCACCAACTTCAAACATCAGCTATCTGAGCAGCTAACCGATCGCTGCAGCTGTACATAGTCTATTGGTAAATAGCCCACCCTTTTCACCTACCTCATCCCCATACTGTTTTTATTTATTTACTTTTCTGCTCTTCTGCACACCAATATCTCTACCTGTACATGACCATCTGATCATTTATCACTCCAGTGTTAATCTGCAAAATTGTAATTATTTGCCTACCTCCTCATGCCTTTTGCACACATTGTATATAGACCCCCCCCTTTGTTTTCTACTGTGTTATTGACTTGTTAATTGTTTACTCCATGTGTAACTCTTTGTTGTATGCTCACACTGCTATGCTTTATCTTGGCCAGGTCGCAGTTGCAAATGAGAACTTGTTCTCAACTAGCCTACCTGGTTAAATAAAGGTGAAATAAAAAAAATAAAAAAAATAAGAGGTGACATAAACTTATCAATTCAACCTTTGTCTGTGGTCCAACGATGTATGGTGGAATGTAAAGAGAAACCCTGCTATAGAATGCTGTCATACATTATTCAACACCAGCTATTGCTGAAATCCAAATCACCTCCAGCTCTTGATTGAGAAGAAAAAGCGACTTGGTACAGTATACAGGCAAACAATGTTATTGTCAAACAATATTATTGTGCTTTAGGATTTAGGCCCGCTGTCTTTGTTCACTTAATTAAAGAAAGTGATGGAAAACACACACACACACACACACAAACACACATGGACACAACAACACAAAAGACTGAAATCCTTTGTTGTCTGACCTTGACATTTCAAAAATGCTTCCCCAGCATCCTGGATTCCCACTCAATACATAGGCAAAGCTCTTAGGCTGCAGAGGAGATAGTCCAACGGTGCTATTGACTCTGTCTCCCACTCGACATACCTAGCCAATAGAGGAAGGCCTTTCAGAAACCAAGGACACCAACAGAGCGAGAGATATGTATTCATATTAACTGGTACACCCTATTCATTCTGTACTCTGCATTTCTGAAGAACATCGTTGTCGAAGCCAAGGCTCTTTGCATGATGACCGTCTCTACGGAGAGATGGAATGGAATTGCTCATTCACATAACCACAATATTAATATATCTACCTAAAACATTTACAGTTAATCTGTAATATGAGTTTGGACAGAGTGGTTGATTGAATCCCAGCTGTCATACACTGAGACCATATTTTCCCTGGCTGTATGAAGTCCTATTCACCACATAGACTGTCCCTCTCATAGAACTAGCTGGGGGTGAGAGATGGCATGGTTAGATCATGTACAAAATACATATCATGTACAAATGACATAGTTCACAGAGTTTATAACAGTCCATAAAATGTGTGAGGTATCCCCAAATGGAGAACTGTGCAGATACATTTGTATTCAAATGAGGCACAGCATAATCCAACTCCCTCACCTTTGAGATCAAAGTCATCATGTACTATAATTAGCATTGGACTAGCTTTCGTTGTGAGGCCTGATGACCCATTTTATTATGCTCTCATAATTAGCACTACTGCACTCAATTATACCCAGAATAAATTCACATTGTTCTGTTAAATGTCACCAATATCTATGGAAAGTCCAAATGTATATCTGAATAAACCCATTATTACACACAAATCAAAAAAATAAAAGCCACAAATAATGGTTGTTTAAAAACAAAAAGAGTAATAAACGTACATATTGAACACAGGAGGTTGTTGGCACCTTATTTGGGGAGGACGGGCTCATGGTAATGGCTGAAGCCGTATCAGTGGAGTGGTATCAAATAAATCAAACGCATGGTTTCCATGTGTTTGATGCCATTCCATTAGCGCCGTTCCAGACATTATTAGGAGCTGTCCTCCCCTCAGCAGCCTCCACTGATATTGAAGTTCACTTTACCTGTCTCTATGACATGTCTATGTATGTATACATACATACTAAAACACAAAAGGCAAGCAATCAATAAGGGCTCAACCTATTGATTTTGCGGGGACCTCAGGTGGATGGGGAGACGCAGAGGTGGAGTTAGCGTTAGTTGTGTTTACCTGACCTTCACACACACAGCCACGTAAAGCCCCATGTGGGACTCACACACACACACACACACACACACACACACACACACACACACACACACACACACACACACACACACACACACACACACACACTTCCTCTGATTAAAGAGGAGTGAGAGAAGGCCCCATGGTTCGCTTTGATGAGGCTGTCTTTTCCTTTCCAAATTATGGTCCTATGGGAATGGAAATAGGAAGTCCACAGACACACCTGTCAATTTGTTATTATATTATATTAGGAGCGAGGCTTTTGTGATGGTAACATGTGTAGGTAATAATGAAATGTGAATTTTATTGCCTGTGCATTGAGCACATATCGTTCAGGTAATGGGACCTGGGTTCATTGCCTGAGGTCTACAATCGTGTTTTTGTCCTTTCTCTTTTATGAAGAACTATTTCACATTCCTATGACTTTGGAAAATACTATTTGTTATATGGCAAAAAATCCATCCAGCTCCATTTTGTTACAGTACAGTATGTTGAAGTCGGCCAAGGAACCCATGCGTTGAGACAGGGTGAAACAATTCACTGTGGCATGATGTCATAATCTTTGATAACAGTTGTTACCACCATCCAGCTGCCATAAACATATACAGTAAAAAAATATCCTGCAGCAAAAGTATTCTAAAGACTATTCAGTGTCACCCTGACACCGGGCATTACATTCACATAAGAGCAAGGACATGGCTGTTGAAAGTGGTGCCACGAGTAATAACTTAGATCATTTGTCCTGTATGGTGAAAAGATGACTCCTAAAGTTACCCCAGGGAACATGATCCATCATTGTCATTCGGGCCAGAAATATTTATTTTTCAGCTTGATGAAGAATCCCCCCAAAACTACCATGCAAGAACCTCAACTCTTTATTAAAACATTTTGAATGTAGACATTTCTAGTTTAGATTATGAGATTGTAATAAGCTATCAAACTTAGCCCATCATCAGCCTTGAGTCCTGAAAGTAAAAAGGAAGGCGTTGTGGTTGGAAACACCTCTCTGTCCTTCACAGCACAAAGCTTATATCACCAATATAAATATCACCAATATTTATGGAAATTCCTAATGTACAGTGCCTTGCGAAAGTATTCGGCCCCCTTGAACTTTGCGACCTTTTGCCACATTTCAGGCTTCAAACATGAAGATATAAAACTGTATTTTTTTGTGAAGAATCAACAACAAGTGGGACACAATCATGAAGTGGAACGACATTTATTGGATATTTCAAACTTTTTTAACAAATCAAAAACTGAAAAATTGGGCGTGCAAAATTATTCAGCCCCTTTACTTCCAGTGCAGCAAACTCTCTCCAGAAGTTCAGTGAGGATCTCTGAATGATCCAATGTTGACCTAAATGACTAATGATGATAAATACAATCCACCTGTGTGTAATCAAGTCTCCGTATAAATGCACCTGCACTGTGATAGTCTCAGAGGTCCGTTAAAAGCGCAGAGAGCATCATGAAGAACAAGGAACACACCAGGCAGGTCCGAGATACTGTTGTGAAGAAGTTTAAAGCCGGATTTGGATACAAAAAGATTTCCCAAGCTTTAAACATCCCAAGGAGCACTGTGCAAGCGATAATATTGAAATGGAAGGAGTATCAGACCACTGCAAATCTACCAAGACCTGGCCGTCCCTCTAAACTTTCAGCTCATACAAGGAGAAGACTGATCAGAGATGCAGCCAAGAGGCCCATGATCACTCTGGATGAACTGCAGAGATCTACAGCTGAGGTGGGAGACTCTGTCCATAGGACAACAATCAGTCGTATATTGCACAAATCTGGCCTTTATGGAAGAGTGGCAAGAAGAAAGCCATTTCTTAAAGATATCCATAAAAAGTGTCGTTTAAAGTTTGCCACAAGCCACCTGGGAGACACACCAAACATGTGGAAGAAGGTGCTCTGGTCAGATGAAACCAAAATTGAACTTTTTGGCAACAATGCAAAACGTTATGTTTGGCGTAAAAGCAACACTGCCCATCACCCTGAACACACCATCCCCACTGTCAAACATGGTGGTGGCAGCATCATGGTTTGGGCCTGCTTTTCTTCAGCAGGGACAGGGAAGATGGTTAAAATTGATGGGAAGATGGATGGAGCCAAATACAGGACCATTCTGGAAGAAAACCTGATGGAGTCTGCAAAAGACCTGAGACTGGGACGGAGATTTGTCTTCCAACAAGACAATGATCCAAAACAAAAAGCAAAATCTACAATGGAATGGTTCAAAAATAAACATATCCAGGTGTTAGAATGGCCAAGTCAAAGTCCAGACCTGAATCCAATCGAGAATCTGTGGAAAGAACTGAAAACTGCTGTTCACAAATGCTCTCCATCCAACCTCACTGAGCTCGAGCTGTTTTGCAAGGAGGAATGGGAAAAACTGTCAGTCTCTCGATGTGCAAAACTGATAGAGACATACCCCAAGCGACTTACAGCTGTAATCACAGCAAAAGGTGGCGCTACAAAGTATTAACTTAAGGGGGCTGAATAATTTTGCACGCCCAATTTTTCAGTTTTTGATTTGTTAAAAAAGTTTGAAATATCTGATAAATGTCGTTCCACTTCATGATTGTGTCCCACTTGTTGTTGATTCTTCACAAAACAAAAAAATACAGTTTTATATCTTTATGTTTGAAGCCTGAAATGTGGCAAAATGTCGCAAAGTTCAAGGGGGCCGAATACTTTCGCAAGGCACTGTATATCTTAATAAACCCATTATTACACACGTCAGGATATCTCGTTGTCGAAACCAGGGAGGCCGCAGTTCAATAGCTAATGCTGGGAGATGAATACAGCACACATTAGAGCTTAGGAAAATTCAATACCAGTTAATGCAGGGGTTGAAGCCATTGACGATGATAGGCCTCTGTGTTTTTGGTCCAGCCCCAAACCTTTTGATGATTTATTTTATAAATGTTTTTGTTTCAGGCTGTATGTCTGACATGATTTTCCATAACCCCACATCACTTGCACTATGCAGTATTTTTGTATTTATTTTTTATTGAATAATTTTGATGAAAAAAAATAAACAATACAATATACTGCGCTAGGCAATAGCAGGCACTGCAAGAAGCACCTGGAGTGATGCGCCGGTGCCTGCTATGATTGGTCGAGATTTCACAACGCAGTGGACGGCTCACGTCCCTTGACCCCTCCCCCACCCCTACAGTGCCGGTTAGATGTCAAGTCATCACAGAGTTTCTAAACCCAGAATTGCAACATTGCGAGACTTCCAGGAACGCTTGCAAAACAGACCAAGCAGACCACTCAATGATGGAAGTGCTTCCTTAGTTGTTAATTTTCTTAAAATCTAAATGCACAACCCAGATTCGAGCCAATGACTTATGTAGTTGAACATTGTATTACTCCAACCTCGTAAAAGTGACAAGCTTCATATCGAAGTGCCTTTGATTTGACAGCCTGCAAATGCTCAGTTCTGCTTGAGCCGAACGTTAGACTTCATGATGTGTTTCTGCGCATGATCTTGACATCGCCTACAAGTGTGATCTTGGATTTCTATTGGAGAAGCAGTTTCTGTCTATCTTCCTACAGTAGTGTCTTTGAAGTCATCACTCAACAAAACGCCTGTCACACATTCAGAGCCTGCAGCATTTCACAGAGCAAATATGGATATTCAGAACTTCTTCTGAAAGAGAGGCAAAAAAAAGTGAGCAGATTGAACACAAGCATGCAGCAGTGAATGAGGTGGAGAGGGCAGAACAGCCAGAAAGTCAAAGTGCAGCAACAGCACGAGTTAGTCTCAGGTTTGTGCAGGGTTGATGGTAGCTAACTAGCTAGCTATCTAGTGTCCCTCAGCATAAGGGTTGGCTAATGCTAATAAGCTAGTGTTAGTGCTCAGCATCCATAAGCTATTGATTGTCGGCCAGTGTTATGTAACAGTATATATAGTGAATGGGCAAGCTAAGGATGTTGATATAAATCATGATATTAGGAAAAGTGTATATTTCCAGCTACCTCAGTAGCTACTAGTAGCTGGCTAGCAAGCTGAGACCGAAGAGATGAGAGAATGTTTTTCAGATTTTTTCTGTTTTTCTGACTTAAGCACAGTGAATGTTTTTCTGACAGTGACACAGTGCACCCCTGTGGAGGGAAGCTGAACTTTAGTACAACTAGATATTTAACCCTGTTTTAAATTGGCAATGTTGAGGTGGTAGAAGTGACGAAATGAATCATAGAGGTCTTATAACCTATTCCATTCTACAGGTTAACATGATTGGCTTATGTCTTATTTCCATATAGGTTATGTAACTTTGTAAAAATAACTGCTCATTATTAAATCTGTGAATTTATTTAATTGACCTTTTGTTTTTATTACTCTTTTTATCCACTTAGCTACTTACTTTTTCTATTGTTGTTGCATTTTCAAGAGGTGAACCTGCAAGTAAGCATTTCATAGCACTGTGCACTCCTCTTGAACTTAGAAGGAAAGGGGGAGGGCAGACAGAAAGAGAGTGGAATAGATGGCCATCTTTGTGGTTAGATTGTAGTTGAACCAAACATGGATAATACATATGCCCTTAAAGGGCAACTCCGTCACTTTTAACATTTGGGTTGTTGTTATGAAGTATTTAGTGATATAACTTGTCAAGTTTTCAGATCATATTGGAACTCCCTGCTGTATGTTGCTCTGGTTGTCTTTGTCTAATACATCTGTAAATATTTTAAATAGATGCTCAAAAACCTATAGCTTTATATTTATAGTTCTTCAAGGCTCAAACTGCCATGATTCCATTCGCCAAAACCACTACCACAATCACTGTCGAATTTACAGCTCCGGCAGCTATTGCACCCTTTCCAAATAGCCAATTGTTTTATTTATTAGTTCCAATAGGCCTACAGTGTTTTTGAATAGTTGCTTGGACAGTTGCTAAGGCTGTATTTGTCTGTTATTTTTTGCTAATGGTAGTACCAAAGATAGAGCAGGCTTCAATCATGAGAGACGATGATTCCGTAGTGATTTGCCTGTACATTTCATAATAAATGTTGTATTCTAATATACTAGTAGATAAAAAAACATGAGCTGACACACACCCAGAATAATAGTTTGTGTGGAGATGCTGACTAATGGCGAATAAACTAAAAACTATCAAAATAAAGAAAGTCGCACACTCCATGTTTAATCAGGTCTGAGGAAGGCTTTTTTTCCATTTTTAAATTAAAAACACTTTCCGGTAACCCGCCTCACTCAATGTGACACGGATCCACTATTCTTTTTAGACCCTATAGCCAAAACTTTCATCAGAAGGTAGCCAGCTAATTAGCTAAGTTACTAGCCATTTAGTCATTGTTAGCCACTGCTAGCGGCCTTTACCCTCTGCTCAGGCACCAGCCGTTTTTTTTTGCCTGGATAATACCTGCCACCCCCGGACTGTTTTTCTCCACTACAACGCCAGATTCCTGCCGACCATTGATCATCATAGCTATCTTCAACTTAGTGACCCAGTGCCGAAGCTAGCCCTGAGCCAGGCGCATCTCCCGGCTAGTAAACTAAACTCCCACAACTACAATATCTCTTTCGCCATCTGGCCCGGTCCCTTCGTCGACATGGCGCCCCGCCGTACCACCACGACTGGTCCGCAGACGTAATTCCATCAGCTGTGCCTTCAACCGGCCTTCGCCGGACGACGGGTCAGACGCTTCTACTTACCCCGGACTGCTAACTTTAAACGCCGTGTCTCCCGCGTAGTAACGACTACCTAGTTGCTTCCCTGTTTCATCTATTGCTGTACACTGGACCCTATGATCACTTGGCTACATAGCTGATGCCTGCTGGACTGTTCATTTATCACGGTACTCCACTTTGTTTATCTTTGTTTATCTGTCGGCCCTAGCCCTGAACTCAGGCCTTGTGTGTAGTTAACCGACCCTCTCTGCCCATTCATCGCCATTTTACCTGTTGTTGTTGACTTAGCTGATTAGCTGTTGTTGTCTTACCCGTTGTTGACTTAGCTAGCTCTCCCAATCAACACCTGTGATTGCTTTATGCCTCGCTTTATGTCTCTCTCAAATGTCAATATGCCTTGTATACTGTTGTTTCGGATAATTATCATTGTTTTAGTTTACTGCGAGCCCCTAGTCCCACTGTACATGGCTTAGATACCTCCTTTGTCCCACCTGCGGTGACCTCACCCAGTATAACCAGCATGTCCAGAGATGCAACCTCTCTTATCATCACCCAGGTAGTGCCTGGGCTTACCTCCACTGTGCCCGCACCCCACCATACCCCTGTCTGCACATTATGCCCTGAATCTATTCTACCACGCCCATAAATCTGCTCCTTTTATTCTCTGTCCCCAATGCACCAGACGACCAGTTTTGCTAGCCTTTAGCCGTACGCTCATCCTACTCCGCCTCTGTTCCTCAGGTGATGTGGAGGCTAACCTAGGCCCTGCATGTCCCCAGGTACTCTCATTTGTTGACTTCTGTAATTGAAAAAGCCTTGGTTTCATGCATGTTAACATCAGAAGCCTCCTCCATAAGTTTGTTTTACTCACTGCTTTAGCACACTCCGCCAACCCCGATGTCCTTGCCATGTCTGAATCCTGGCTTAGGAAGGCCACCAACAATTTACATACCCAACTACAACATTTTCCGTCAAGATAGAACTGCCAAAGGGGGAGGAGTTGTAATCTACTGTAGAGATAGATTGCAAAGTTCTGTCATACTTACCAGGTCTATGCCCAAACAGTTCGAGCTTCTAATTTTATAAATGAATTTCTCCAGAAATAAGTCTCTCATTGTTGCCGCCTGTTATGGACCCCCCTCAGCTCCCAGCTGTGCCCTGGACACCATATGTGAATTGATTGCCCCCATCTGTCTTCAGAGTTCGTTCTGTTAGGTGACCTAAACTGGGATATGCTTAACACCCCAGCAATCCTACAATCTAAGCTAGATGCAATCTCACACAAATCAATATCACACAAATTATCAAGGAAACCACCAGGTACAACCCTAAATCCATAAACATGGGCACCCTCATAGATATTATCCTGACCAACTTGCCCTCCATATACACCTCTGCTGTTTTCAATCAGGATCACAACTATCACTGCCTCATTGCCTGCATCCGCTATGGGTCCGCGGTAACCCCTCATCACTGTCAAACGCTCCCTGAAACACTTCTGCGAGCAGGCCTTTCTAATCGACCTGGCCCAAGTATCCTGGAGGAATATTGACCTCATCCCATCAGTCGAGGATGCCTTGTCGTTCTTTAAAAGTAATTTCCTTACCATCTTATATACGCATGCCCCTTTCAAAAAATGAAGAACTAAGAACAGATATACCCCTTGGTTCACTCCAGACCTGACTGCCCTTGGCCAGCACAAAAACATCCTGTGGCGGACTGTACTAGAATCGAATAGTCCCCACAATATGCAACTGTTCAGGGATGTCAGGAACCAAAACACACAGTCAGTCAGGAAAGCAAAGGCTAGCTTTTTCAAACATAAATTTGCATCCTGTAGCTCTAACTCCAAAAAGTTTTGGGACACTGTAAAGTCCATGGAGATCAAGAGCACCTCCTCCCAGCTGCCCACTGCACTGAGGCTAGGCGACATGGTCACCACCGATAAATCCATGATAATCGAACATTTCAATAAGCATTTCTCTACGGCTGGCCATGCTTTCCTCCTGACTACTCCTACCCCGGGTCAACAGCTCCGCACCCCTTGCAGCTACTTGCCCGAGACTCCCCAGCTTCTCCTTCACCCAAATCCAGATCGCAGATGTTCTGAAAGAGCTGCAAAACCTGGACCCATACAAATGAGCTGGGCAAGACAATCTGGACCCTCTCATTCTAAAATGATCCGCCGCCATTGTTGCAACCCCTATTCAAACTCTCTTTCATTTCGTCTGAGATCCCTAAAGATTGGAAAGCTTCCGCGACTCAAACTGTTACAGACCTATATCCTTCCTGCCCTGCCCTTCTAAAGTTTTTGTAAGCCAAGTTAATAAACAGATCACTGACCATTTTGAATCCCACCGTACCTTCTCCTCTGTGCAATCCGGTTTCTCGAGCTGGTCACGGGTGCACCTCAGCCACGCTGAAGGTACTAAACGATATCATATCCGCCATCGATAAAAGTACTATGCAGCCGTCTTCATCGACCTGGCCAAGGCTTTCGACTCTGTCAATCACTGCATTCTTATTGACAGACTCAATAGCCTTGATTTCTCAAATGACTGCCTCGCATGGTTCACCAACTACTTCGCAGATAGAGTTCAGTGTGTAAAATCAGAGGGCCTGTTGTCCGGACCTCTGGCGGTCTCTATGGGGGTGCCACAGGGTTTAATTCTCGGGCCGACTCTTTTCTCTGTATATACAGTGCCTTGCGAAAGTATTCGGCCCCCTTGAACTTTGCGACCTTTTGCCACATTTCAGGCTTCAAACATGAAGATATAAAACTGTATTTTTTTTGAAGAATCAACAACAAGTGGGACACCATCATGAAGTGGAACAACATTTATTGGATATTTCAAACTTTTTTAACAAATCAAAAACTGAAAAATTGGGCGTGCAAAATTATTCAGCCCCCTTAAGTTAATAATTTGTAGCGCCACCTTTTGCTGCGATTACAGCTGTAAGTCGCTTGGGGTATGTCTCTATCAGTTTTGCACATCGAGAGACTGAATTTTTTTCCCATTCCTCCTTGCAAAACAGCTCGAGCTCAGTGAGGTTGGATGGAGAGCATTTGTGAACAGCAGTTTTCAGTTCTTTCCACAGATTCTCGATTGGATTCAGGTCTGGACTTTGACTTGGCCATTCTAACACCTGGATATGTTTATTTTTGAACCATTCCATTGTAGATTTTGCTTTATGTTTTGGATCATTGTCTTGTAGGAAGACAAATCTCCGTCCCAGTCTCAGGTCTTTTGCAGACTCCATCAGGTTTTCTTCCAGAATGGTCCTGTATTTGGCTCCATCCATCTTCCCATCAATTTTAACCATCTTCCCTGTCCCTGCTGAAGAAAAGCAGGCCCAAACCATGATGCTGCCACCAACATGTTTGACAGTGGGTATGGTGTGTTCAGGGTGATGAGCTGTGTTGCTTTTACGCCAAACATAACATTTTGCATTGTTGCCAAAAAGTTCAATTTTGGTTTCATCTGACCAGAGCACCTTCTTCCACATGTTTGGTGTGTCTCCCAGGTGGCTTGTGGCAAACTTTAAACGACACTTTTTATGGATATCTTTAAGAAATGGCTTTCTTCTTGCCACTCTTCCATAAAGGCCAGATTTGTGCAATATACGACTGATTGTTGTCCTATGGACAGAGTCTCCCACCTCAGCTGTAGATCTCTGCAGTTCATCCAGAGTGATCATGGGCCTCTTGGCTGCATCTCTGATCAGTCTTCTCCTTGTATGAGCTGAAAGTTTAGAGGGACGGCCAGGTCTTGGTAGATTTGCAGTGGTCTGATACTCCTTCCATTTCAATATTATCGCTTGCACAGTGCTCCTTGGGATGTTTAAAGCTTGGCAAATCTTTTTTGTATCCAAATCCGGCTTTAAACTTCTTCACAACAGTATCTCGGACCTGCCTGGTGTGTTCCTTGTTCTTCATGATGCTCTCTGCGCTTTTAACGGACCTCTGAGACTATCACAGTGCAGGTGCATTTATACGGAGACTTGATTACACACAGGTGGATTGTATTTATCATCATTAGTCATTTAGGTCAACATTGGATCATTCAGAGATCCTCACTGAACTTCTGGAGAGAGTTTGCTGCACTGAAAGTAAAGGGGCTGAATAATTTTGCATGCCCAATTTTTCAGTTTTTGATTTGTTAAAAAAGTTTGAAATATCCAATAAATGTCGTTCCACTTCATGATTGTGTCCCACTTGTTGTTGATTCTTCACAAAAAAATACAGTTTTATATCTTTATGTTTGAAGCCTGAAATGTGTCAAAAGGTCGCAAAGTTCAAGGGGGCCGAATACTTTTGCAAGGCACTGTATATCTCACTTCTCATCCCCAAAGCCAACACCTCATTTGGCCGCCTTTCCTTCCAGTTCTCTGCTACCAGTAACTGGAACGAATTGCAAAAATCGCTGAAGCTGGATACTTACATTTCCCTCACTAACTTTAAACATCAGCTATCTGAGCAGCTAACCGATCGCTGCAGCTGTACATAGTCCACCTGTAAATAGTCCACTCAATCTACCTACCTCATCCCCATATTGTTTTTATTTAATATTCTGCTCTTTTGCACACCAGTATCACTACTTACACACCATCATCTGCTCATCATCATCTGCTCATCTATCACTCCAGTGTTAATCTGCTAAATTGTAATTACTTTGCTACTATGGCCTATTTATTGCCATACCTCCACATGCCATTTGCACACACTGTATATAGACTTTCTTTTTTTCTATTGTGTTGACTGTACTCTTGTTTATTACATGTGTTGTTGTTTTTGTCGCACTGCTTTGCTTTATCTTGGCCAGGTCGCAGTTGTAAATGAGAACTTGTTCTCAACTTGCTTACCTGGTTAAATAAAGGTAAAATAAAAATAAGAAACAGTGATGCCGAAACATTGGTAAATACCCATTAAATTGCTGGGAGATTACACATGGAGTGTGCGACTTTCTTTATTTTGATAGTTTATTGTATTCTAATATACTAACAGCATAATAACAGTTTAAAGTGGTGGAATTGTCCTTTACTTTATGTGTTCTCAAATGTTATGTAATCTAGAGTTGTGTCGCTCTGTTATGCACACTTTAATTTTTCATTACAGTTGAGTTGCCCTGGTCGTGTCAATATACAGTAACTTTAAAACAAACTAATTACATGTTGCACCTCGACCTTGCTACCTTACAGATGAGCCAAGTAGGAGGACAGATGAAATCAAAAGGCCAGTGGAGCACTTAGAACAGCAGCAGCCAGTGGCAACTGGTAGGGAAGAAGATGATTTAGGTGACTCACACCCTGGCTGTTATCTATGAATGTATTTAGAGACTGTTTTTAATTTACAATGATTACATCAAGATAGCTAACTTCCTATTAGCTAGCTATCTGATGACATTTACCTCACTTAGCCAAACAGTGTGCACAGTTAGTTAGCTAGCTAGCAACTCAGATGAGTTAGCCTACAAAGTAAGTTTTTTACATGAATAGGTTCTGCCTAGATTTCTTGGGTCCTTTCAAAAACAAAATAATGGGCAATCTTCACAATATTTTCGGTGGAAGCCATGTGGGCGAATAGAGACCAGCAAAACGTTTGTCACCAGAGAGGTTTAGATCGTGTTGCGACGTTTGACTTCGGGCGTGGGCTGATTTTTGTCAGATTAGATGGTTGGGGGGCCGGAACATAATTATAATCGTTTGTACACTGCACAACTAAGCCCAAAAAGAGATTGCATATGGAAATAACAATAACTTCATACCTTAATTACATTGAGAAACGATGTTACTGTATGTCTCTTTTTTATTCATGGGAATCCTTGGGAACAGATTTCCTAAATGGCTGAATTCCTACTAAAAACTTTTGGAGGCCCAAAGAAATCACCCTGTTGCCGATCCCTGCATTAAGGAACGTTTCCTGGAGCCAAAAAAGCTGAATGGTTTTGATGCATAGTCTGAAGCAATAGAGCAAATGCTGGTGTCAAATGGCCTTGAGAATCTGCAGTGTGTGGCTCAGGCCTATGATGGTGCGTCTGTCATGAGCAGGGCAGTTGTTGGTGTACAGGCCCATTTCCATGCCAATCACCCAGAAGTGATATACCGTATATCCACTGTTATGCGCATGAGCTTAACCTGGTGTTATGCTACACCTGCAAGGCAGTCCCAGAAGCCGGCGACTTCTTTAACGCATTAGAGAGTCACACTCATTAGAGAGTGTGTAGCTACTGTAATTGAGTACTAGCAGTGTCTGCTGTGGCAGATGGGAAGGTGCAAGTTACCCGAATGTATTGTATTATTATAAAATTTGTAGAAAAATATATATGGGAACATATGAACAGAAATTATGATAACTGAATATATTATTTGATATTAGTCTGAATATTATACCTATACCTGTGTAATGGCCATTGAAAAAATTACAAACTAAATATAAAGTTGTTCACCAAAGAAAATCTTAATCAATCCATATTGTAGTACCCACAAAACACCAGTCTCAACGTCAACAGTGAAGAGGCAACTCCGGGATGCTGGCCTTCTAGGCGGAGTTGCAAAGAAAAAGACATCTCAGACTGGCCAATAAAAAGAGAAGATTAAGATGGGCAAAAGAACACAGACACCGGACAGAGGAACTCAGGCTAGAAGGCCAGCATCCTGGAGTCGCCTCTTCACTGTTGACTTTGAGCCTGGTGTTTTGTGGGTACTATTTAATGAGATGCCAGTTGAGGACTTGTGAGGCATCTGTTTCTCAAACTAAACACTCTAATGTACTTGTCCTCTTGCTCAGTTGTGCACCGGGGCCTCCCACTCCTCTTTCTATTCTGGTTAGAGACAATTTGCACTGTTTTGTGAAGGGAGTAGTACACAGCGTTGAGATCTTCAATTTCTTGGCAATTTCTCGCATGGAATAGCCTTAATTTCTCAGAACAAGAATAGACTGACGAGTTTCAGAAGAAAGTTATTTGTTTCTGGTTATTTTGAGCCTGTAATCGAACCCACACATGCTGATGCTCCAGATACTCAACTGGTCTAAAGAAGGCCAGTTTTATTGCTTCTTTAATCAGAACTTCAGTTTTCTGCTGTGCTAACATAATTGAAAAAGGGTTTTCTAATGATCAATTAGCTTTTTAAAATGATAAACTTGGATTAGTTAACACAATGTGCCATTGGAACACAGGAGTGATGGTTGCTGATAATGGGCCTCTGTATGCCTATATAGATATTTATTTTTAAATCTGCCGTTTCCAGCTACAAAAGTAATTTACAACATGAACAATGTGTACCCTGTATTTCTGATCAATTTGATGTTATTTTAATGGTCAAACTTTTGAATGATAGTGTATATTTAAAAATGTTAACTTTTAATTCATAAACTGCTCAATACTTTGGCACAGAAAGTCACTACTTATCCATTTTAACATTTCCTGTTGTGAGATGATTGGCTCACACCACTGGTTGGAGTGTGAGCTGAGTCTGTCTATAGAGAGAACAGGGGATTAGCTACAGCAGATCAATGTATTCCTTGTCCTCAGGCATGGAAAACCACTGTCTGTTCACCCCCTGGAATTTCATGGCCATCCCTTCCATAATGAAGGCCTGAGAGCTACAGGGGAAATTATAATCTTCTGGACCATGTTGTTTTCAATTAATGCAATTGTGGTACCCTTTCTTTTGGTATGCATTATTGTGCTTTAGATCAGGGTCTCCCAAACTCGGTCTTGGGGCCCCCCCCTGGGTGCACATTTAGTTTTTTGCCCTAGCACTACACAGCTAAACTAAACGTAGGATTCTACTGTACCTGTGTATCTTGTATAATGTATTGTGTATTCAGAGGGTCTCCTAGTTGCAGGAACCCAGAGTACTAGTGGAGCACCACTCTGTGGAGCCCAGTGAGTCACAAGCCTAATTTTCTCTTCCTCCAGATGCATCCAAGAAGTCCCAGGAAGTCCCAGCAGAGGACTTTGACATCGACATGGACGCCCCGGAGACTGAGAAGGCGGCCGTCGCCATCCAATCACAGTTCCGGAAGTTTCAGACCAAGAAGAAGACTGACGACAAGTCATAGTGACCGCAGGGTTTCCCTGTAGCTGTGGAGACCTGGCAGGGGCGGCTTGGCGTGTTGGCATTTGCATGTATACATATTCATACCATACGAACTCCAGGGGTGGGGTCGGGGGGGAAAAAGAAAGGCAGAAGCCTGTCGATCACTGACATGTCTGTGAAACTGCATACGTAACCTATTATTTGATTGCTGTACCAATAAATGGCAAGGTTCTGAAGATCGGTTTTCTGTCCCGCCATTTTGTCCATCCATGGTGTGTAGCTTGTGTAATGTGTTAGGGAATGTATTAATGTATTTATTCAGCTTTTTACCTCCACCATCCCATCTGTATTTATCAGCGTTTCTCCATGTAGAATAGAAGATGATTTCACCACATTATAATATAAATGCATTTTTCTTATCCGCATGGCACCCTCAGGCTATGATCTACTGTGTAACAATGTACATTGAATTTAAATAAACATTCTCTGTGGACAAGTGCATATGTCAAAATATTAGAAAGCGGGTAAATTACCTGCAGGTATGTATCATGCATGGCATGTTGTTATTGTAAGCCTCTAGACTATCTTTGATGGATGGCATTAGCATACCCATGGGGACTCGGTCATATTCTTCTGGAAGTTTAAAAAAAAGCATATTCTTCAGAATGAGGTGCACCACTTCTATGTTGCCTTCCCTCCCCTCCTCTACAGTGTTACCATCCCAATGAGCAATAATCCTAGGAGTCCTGGGAGTTTTTCCCTGAACACTGTGATGAATATTTGATTGGCTACTGAATGTTTTAGAAGGGTCATCGCTACGCTGCCTTCCAAATCCCAATAATTTATTGGATCCCTTGATAAAGATGAGCAAAAAAGACTATCAAATAAATAATACAAATACTGAGATGCAGTGCCTTGCAGAAGTATTCTCCCCCCTTGGTGTTTTTCCTATTTTGTTGCATTACAACCTGTAATTTAAATAGCTTTTTATTTGGATTTCATGTAATGGACATACACAAAATAGTCCAAATTGGTGAAGTGAAATTATTTATTTTTTTATAAATAAATACGGAAATGTGGAGCGCACATATGTATTCACCCCCTTTGCTATGAAGACCCTAAATAAGATCTGGTGCAACCAATTACCTTCAGAAGTCACATAATTAGTTAAATAAAGTCCACCTGTGTGCAATCTAAGTGTCACATGATCTGTCACATGATCTCAGTATATATACACCTGTTCTGAAAGGCCCCAGAGTCTGCAACACCACCAGGCAAGGGGCACCACCAAGCAAGCGGCACTACACACAAGGGCTCCAAACAGGTCAAGGACAAAGTTGTGGAGAATTACAGATCAGGGTTGGGTTATAAAAAAAATATCAGAAACTTTGAACATCCCACGGAGCACCATTAAATCCATTATTAAGAAATGGAAAGAATATGGCACCACAACAAAACTGCCAAGAGAGGGCCACCCACCAAAACTCACAGACCAGGAAAGGAGGGCATTAATCAGAGAGGCAACAATGAGACCAAAGATAACGCTGAAGGAGCTGCAAAGCTCCACAGCGGAGATTGGATTATCTGTCCATAGGACCACTTTAAGCCATACACTCCACAGAGCTAGGCTTTATGGAAGAGTATCCAGAGAAAAATAAGCAAACACATTTGGTGCTCGCCAAAAGGCATGTGGGAGACTCTCCAAACATATAGAAGAAGGTACTCTGGTCAGATAAGACTAAAATTGAGCATCAAGGAAACACTATGTCTGGCGCAAACCCAACACCTCTCATCACCCCGAGAATATCGGGGATTTATTTCATCAGCAGGGACTGGGAAACTGGTCAGAATTGAAGGAATGATGGATGGCGCTAAATACAGGGAAATTCTTGAGGGAAACCTGTTTCAGTCTTCCAGAGATTTGGGATGGAGGTTCACCTTCCAGCAGGACAATGACCCTAAGCATACTGCTAAAGCAACATTCGAGTGGTTTAAGGGGAAACACAATGGAACCCATCCAAATTGAAGGAGCTGCAGCAGTTTTGCCTTGAAGAATGGGCAAAAATCTCAGTAGCTAGATGTGCCAAGCTTATAGACACATACCCCAAGAGACTTGCAGCTGTAATTGCTGCAAAAGGTGTCTCTACGAAGGGTTGACTTTTGGGGGGGGGTGAATAGTTATGCATGCTCAAGTTTTCTGTTTTTTTGTCTTATTTCTTGTTTGTTTCACAATAAAAAATATTTTGCATCTTCAAAGTGGTAGGCATGTTGTGTAAATCAAATGATGCAAACCCCCGCCCAAAAAATATTTTAATTCCAGGTAGTAACAAAATAGGAAAAATGCCAAGGGGTTGAATACTTTTGCAAGCCACTGTATATTGTATGCTGAAACAAATTGTGAACTTATATAATTTTGTACTAATGCAAAAGCTCAGAGAAAGAGATTTTGTTTAACATAGTAAAACAAATCTCAAAAAATCTCAATGCCTCTTAATGACACTGAGCCTTTTTCTAAAATGTTTGATGAGATTCGAGAACACATTGGGAGGGATCTTAGACTATTCCTCCATACAGAATGTTTCCAGATCCTTGATATCCTTCGTCTGTGCTAATGAACTGCCCTCTTCAATTCAAACCACAGGACTTCAATTGGGTTCACTTCCATAGACTGAGATGGCCAATGCAAAATTGGGATTTTGTGGTCAAGTAACCATTTCTTTGTGGATTTTGATGTGTCCTTGGAATTATTGTATTGCTGGAAGATCCACTTGCAGCCAAGTTTCAGCCTCCTGGCAGAGGTAAGCAGCTTTTTGGAAAACATTTCCTGGTACTGGGTAGAGTTCATGATGCCATTGACTTTAACAAAGGCCCTAGGACCAGTGGAAGCAAAATAGCTCCACAACATCAAAGATCCACTACCAAAATAGGTATGGGGTTCTTTTCTGCTTATGCATCCTTATTTCGATGCCAAACCCATCACTGTTGGGCGTGGCCAAAAAGCTATATTGTCATGTCATACAACAAATGTAAACAAGTTTGCTAAATAATAAGGATGCATGAGTAGGGTTGTAAGGGTGACTATATTGCCACAATGGCAGTCACTAGTCATGACTGCAGTCAAATTCCACTTGACTGTTTAGTCACGGTAAATGGGCTTCTCCAAGCTCTGATGCTGCTGCTCGTCATTAGTAGCCTACCAAACTAACTGCCTGGTACTCAGCACTCTATTGTCCCTCTAATCACTCTGACATCAATGAAAGTGTAATAAAAAATCCAATAAACACTTCATGAGAGCTGATGAAATCATGTTGCAGAACATTTCTATAGGCTATGCAATAGAGTGGGAAAACAGAGTTTTGATAGCCTCTATTAAAGAGAGGAGGATACCATCAGCTTTCTACAGTATAGGCTAGGCCTACTATATTTATTTCTCAACTTTCCTAATATTAAGCTCATTGCTTTGCTTTACAACAGGAGTATAGCCTATCTGGATGGCATGAAAATGAACCAGGGAAAAGTGTCCTCCATTCACTATTTAAATACATAGATTACATGTATATTTATCCCCTGCCACTGTTCCATGCATGATAATGGTCCATTGTAAATCAAAATTAATTTTGCATATATTATTTAGTATAGCCTAAGTAAAGACAAGATTAAATCAAGAATAGTCTGATGGGTGAGAATTTTAACCTATTATCACTTGGGAATGATGCCCAGCTTGTGTGCAGTAAGGCAAGAAACAGCAAATTGTTCATATCATAGTCACACACCTCATGTAGCCTAGCCCATAGGCCTATATGTTTTGATAATGTTTGTATCACAACTAAAGTGGTCAAATAACTTCTTAAAATGAATCACATTAATGTGTAGAGTCTAACTGGCATAAGTAGGCAGTGTGTGAGTTTCAAGTTTGGGGAAGATCATTTTCAGCATTAAAATGCACCTTTATAATGCATCATAATATAGCATTACATGCATAGCGCATTTGCGGTCACTTTTGAGAATGTTTTCTAATTGATTGCATTTTGGAACAATTGTGCTTATAGCCGACTGCCATGTTCCCATTGCTGTATGTATAATGTGAAGAAATTGCCAAATAGTTCATAAACATTTTAAGCTAAATGTTCTGTTTAATCAGCCTTGTTGCTTTTAAAATATTTTTGGGGATGCGAGTGATTGTATTAATTTGGGATCTATCGCATCCCACAACTGTCCCAGACTATGTATGGAGTATTTATTTCTCGTACAGTAGAATAGGTCAATTTTTGAACTATGGGGGATAGTAGATTGACATAGGCTAGTGCTTTTGCTGTTTGTTAGGCCTACTCATCTTGTTGGCTGACGAAAAGTAAAATGTGGACAGTTCTTCTGACATTGTCAATATGCGCCTCAGAATTTGATAAGGACACGCTGTGTCTGTCTTCACTTATAGCCTACTTCAGAGCTGAGATGGCTGTGAGGAGGACCAGATCACATGGCGGGAATTGGCTAATAAGAATGTATATATCGGAGAGAGCCATGTGAGTGAGAGCTGCTTCAGAGCATGCAGCCGGTAGAAGGGAATAATAGTTATTATATTCAGCCCAGGGCACAAAGGCCATTAGCCGCAAAAGACATGGATTTTCTAGGGGGGTTACAGTCACATAAGGTGGATGCTGCTGGGGAATTTGAGGCATTATTTGAGGCATAATTCAAGGCATTAAGTGCTTGTCAAAATGTCAATGAGAGACTGATGAAGTGTGTGTAGCCTGCACAAGAATCTAAGCAGAGCTCATGCCATTCATGCATCTTCTTTCAAATCATCATTATAGTCACATCATGTTTTTTCCCAAATGTATTTAAAATAAAAAACACAAATACCTTAACTCCCTAAGTATTCAGACCTTTGGCTATGAGACTCTAAATTGAGCTCAGGTGCATCCTGTTTCCATTGATAATCCTTGAGGTGTTTCTACAACTTCATTGGAGACCACCTGTGGTTAATTAAATTGATTGCAAATTATTTGGAAAGGGCCACACCTGTCTAATATAAGGTCCCACAGTTGACAGTGCATGTCAGAGCAACAACCAAGCCATGAGGCCGAAGGAATTGTCAGTAGAGCTCCGAGACAGGATTGTGTCGATGCATAGATCTAGAGAAGGGTACGAAAATAGTACTGCAACATTGAAGGTCCCCAAGAACACAGTGGCCTCCATCATTCTTAAATGGAAGAAGTTTGGAACCACCAAGACTCTTCCTAGACCTGGCCGCCCGGCCAAACTGTATAATCGGGGGAGAAGGGTCAGGGAGGTGCCCAAGAACCCGATGATCACTCTGACAGCGCTCCAGAGTTCCTCTGTGGAGATGGGAGACACTTCCAGAAGGACAACCATCTCTGCAGCACTCCACCAATCAGGCCTTTATGGTAGAGTGGCCAGATGGAAGCCACTCCTCAGTAAAAAGGCACATGACAGCCTGCTTGGAGTTTGCCAAAAGGCACCTAAAGGACTCTCAGACCATGAGCAACAAGATTCTCTAGTCTGATGAAAGAGATTGAACTCTTTGGCCTGAATGCCAAGCGTCACATCTGGTGAAAACAAGGCACCGCTCATCACCTGGCCAATACCATCCCTACGGTGAAGCATGGTGGTGGCAGCATCATGCGGTGGGGATGTTTTTCAGCAGCAGGGACTGGGAGACTAGTCAGAATTGAGGGAAAGATGAATGGACAAAGTACAGAGAGATCATTGATGAAAACCTGCTCCAGAGCACTCAGGACCTCAGAATGGGGCAAAGGTTCACCTTCCAACAGGACAACGACCCTAAGGACACAGCCAAGACAATGCCGGAGTGGCTTTGGGACAAGTCTCTGAATGTCCTTGAATGGCCCAGCCAGAGCCCGGACTTGAATCCGATCAACATCTCTGGAGAGACCTGAAAATAGCTGTGCAGTGCCACTCTCCATCCAACTTGACAGAGCTTGAGAGGATCTGCAGAGAAGTATAGGAGAAACTCCACAAAAACAGGTGTGCCAATCTTGTAGCGTCATACCCAAGAAGACTCGAGGCTGTAATCGCTGCCGAAGGTGATTCAGCAAAGTACTGAGGAAAGACTCTGAATAGTTATGTAAATGTCATATTTCATTTTTTTCTTTTAATGTTTTTGCTTTATCATTATGGGGTATTGTGTGTAGATTGATGGGGGAAAAAACGATTTAATAAATTTTAGAATAAGGTGATGAAGATGATGAAGCTGCCGTTGCTAAGCTGCCGTTGCTATGGACACTGCAGTGTCCATCAATCAGAACAGTGGCAGGGGTACCATTGCTGTTGAGAGAATGTTTTCATAGTAAAACCATGATTACAATTTTGACATACCTGCATTGTGTTGAATCATGTGACAGATTGGCCATGACCATAGAGATGTATAGAGATCATTACTTGGAAATAACCTGGTTTTGCATGGACATTGCCATTGAGGGATTCCATCATTTTAAAGTAGTCAACTGGGTGGAGATTCCTATGAGTTGGGCACAATTAGCCAATGATCAGAGCATTGTCTTCTTCTTCTTCAAATTGGTTTTCCTAGTTTGTAAATGGCTTAACCGCCATCTAGTGGCCACAACTAATGAATGACCCAATATTTGGTTCAACACTCCGGTAAGTCGGTAAGTGGCGGTAAGTCACCAATATTAGCTTGACACTTTTTCAAACATCAAAAGAAGAAGAAAATGAACTCCTTTCAAATGTAAATAGCCTCAATGGCGCTGCCAATGCCGTCACAGACGCAATAATGGCACAGATACAACGTTGCAATCTTTATACAGCTCTATGGCTTGACTTACTTTCCCTTCAGCCACTTGATGGTGGGTGGTGGATCTCCGACCGCCTTGCAGGGCAGAATGATGTCCTTCATCCAGGGTGTAGTCACTGTTCCGTTGAACGTCAGGATCCTGGCAGGAGCTAGGGGGGTTACACACATGCATCCCTGTGACTTACCATTCTATTCCAATGGATAACAATGATGAATAATAACAGAATGCAAGCAATATCCTAGATGTCATATCAATCAAAATCATACTGCAATCACTAATATTTCAGAAACATCAGTTTTGATTCCCAACGTTCAATAGTTACGCTGTTACACAGGCAGCCCGTACCTTTGGCCCGAGGTTCCACTGTGATGGTCTCACTGCTGTTGCCTCGCCCAGCAGCTGTCACGGCAACCACCCAGATGCTGTACTTCCTGTTGCGGGCCAGGTTTGGCACTCTGTAGAAATACACATCAGGAGAAGCCTCAAACTCACTCATCACCTGGAGAGTGGGAGGGAGAAAGGGAAGGGGGTTACACGTCTATGCATTTATCATACAACTTGAACAGAGGAGTAATCTTCATGAGCTTTCTCTCTCCCTACAGGACTTTCTAATACAGCCCAGAATGGGAGGACTGGAGGCAGTGTTGTAATGGGCATTCAAGGCTGCTGTGAGAGCTGTGTTAATAATAATAGAGCTCCGTACCGTGGGGTGCAGGTTGGAACAGAAGACAATGTACTTCCTGATGATGCCGTTGAGTTTGAGAGGAGGGAGCCAGGACACAAACACCACGGAGCTGGTGGCGGCTGCACTCTTAACCCCCGCTGGAGGCCCAGGGACTAAGAGGGAGGAAGGAGGGGCATATTATGTTAAACATACATATATACTGTATATATGAATAGAAACAGTGAAGATGGGCTTATATGGCCTTATTGCAGACAGTTCTGTATTACGTGCATAGCTTGAACTTTTGAGGGAATTATGCTTTGATGTCAATGTGAAAGCATATGCAGAAACCTGCTGTCACATATGGTGGATCTCTGATGTTATGGGGTATTTAGATTTTTCTTGTTTCTTTTTTATCTCAAGTACCTTTTTTCTGGGTAACAATGAAGTAACATACTCTGATTGTTTTCATTAAAGATTGTCAAAAATAAACAGAGTAAGAATCTTGCGACTGTCTGGGAGTGGTTGAGTGGGGGGCCTAATTGGAAAAACCTAATGTGAAGGACTTGTAAAAAAAAAAAGATAAAAAAAGATCTAGCTGTTATTAGCAGAGGAGAACAAACTCTCTATGTTATAGGTCTATGAACTTATACCAGTTCTAAAACCCCACCCATGCAAAACAAGCAGACATTTCAGGCAGTCTTTCCAAACAGCTCTTACACTAAAACGGAATTATCATAATTTTTGTAATTTCACAGTATTATTCCTACCTCATAGTTTGGAAATAGATATAAAACACAGGAAACCACGTTTTGACTGCACCGCCCCTTTAAGGGTATTTGTACCAGACTGGTATAGTGAAGTGACCTGACGTGGCCAGTGAGGTGCCTGAGCCTGAGACTACAGCATCATTATAGGGATTAGCAGGCCTCTGGGTGCAGCCCAATTGGACTTTATTAAGGCCCGTAGTGACCTTTGAACCTCATTGATCTTTCGTAGTGATTGACTCAATAGCCGTGTAAACCTGAGAATATTGAACTGCTGCTTGGCCCATTCCCTTGATATCCTTGATGGCCATATTGGCAGCAAAGTCTTAGTCAGAAACAACGCAAGTGTGGAGAATTACGTTTACCTCATCAAGATGCTTTCCAGATATTGAAACAGTGAGAATGACAGTTTGCCAGAGATTTACTATAATAGTAACGTCTATATCTGTGCAGTTTTAAATAAAAAGTAAGCGAACAATGGCCTTCAGAGCTCTTGTGAAGGTCATTCCTTGAACCAGAGTGCCATAACCCACCCTTCTAGGATGAACTAGAGTGCCATAACTTACCCTTCTAGGATGAACTAGAGTGTCTCAACCCACTCTGCTAGGATGAACTAGAGTGCCATAACTCACCCTTCTAGGATGAACTAGAGTGTCTCAACCCACTCTGCTAGGATGAACTAGAGTGCCATAACCCACCCTGCTAGGATGAACTAGAGTGACATAACCCACCCTGCTAGGATGAAATAGAGTGCCATAACCCACTCTTCTAGGATGAACTAGAGTGCCATAACCCACCCTGCTAGGATGAACTAGAGTGCCATAACCCACCCTGCTAGGATGAACTAGAGTGCCATAACCCACCCTGCTAGGATGAACTAGAGTGACATAACCCACCCCGCTAGGATGAACTAGAGTGCCATAACCCACCCTGCTAGGATGAACTAGAGTGCCATAACCCACCCTGCTAGGATGAACTAGAGTGCCAGAACCCACCCTGCTAGGATGAACTAGAGTGCCATAACCCACCCTGCTAGGATGAACTAGAGTGCCATAACCCACCCTGCTAGGATGAACTAGAGTGCCATAACCCACCCTGCTAGGATGAACTAGAGTGCCATAACCCACCCTGCTAGGATGAACCAGAATGCCATAACCCACCCTTCTAGGATGAACTAGAGTGTCTCAACCCACCCTGCTAGGATGAACTAGAGTGTCTCAACCCACCCTGCTAGGATGAACTAGAGTGCCATAACCCACCCTTCTAGGATGAACTAGAGTGCCATAACCCACCCTTCTAGGATGAACTAGAGTGCCATAACTCACCCTTCTAGGATGAACTAGAGTGCCATAACCCACCCTGCTAGGATGAACTAGAGTGCCATAACCCACTCTTCTAGGATGAACTAGAGTGCCATAACCCACCCTGCTAGGATGAACTAGAGTGACATAACCCACCCCGCTAGGATGAACTAGAGTGCCATAACCCACCCTGCTAGGATGAACTAGAGTGCCATAACCCACCCTGCTAGGATGAACTAGAGTGCCAGAACCCACCCTGCTAGGATGAACTAGAGTGCCATAACCCACCCTGCTAGGATGAACTAGAGTGCCATAACCCACCCTGCTAGGATGAACTAGAGTGCCATAACCCACCCTGCTAGGATGAACTAGAGTGCCATAACCCACCCTGCTAGGATGAACCAGAATGCCATAACCCACCCTTCTAGGATGAACTAGAGTGTCTCAACCCACCCTGCTAGGATGAACTAGAGTGTCTCAACCCACCCTGCTAGGATGAACTAGAGTGCCATAACCCACCCTTCTAGGATGAACTAGAGTGCCATAACCCACCCTTCTAGGATGAACTAGAGTGCCATAACTCACCCTTCTAGGATGAACTAGAGTGCCATAACCCACCCTGCTAGGATGAACTAGAGTGCCATAACCCACCCTGCTAGGATGAACTAGAGTGCCATAACCCACCCTGCTAGGATGAACTAGAGTGTCATAACCCACCCTTCTAGGATGAACTAAAGTGCCACTTGCTGAGGATAATACTTCTCCTGAGACGTGATTAAAAAAAGTGTCCTCTAGGTGTTCGGGTGTGTGTGTTCCAGCTGAGCCCAGGCTGTAATATTTCCCCCACTCACTTTAGCCCTGTTTATACCTGGTGCTAACATGCGCCCTTTGTCCACATTCTGATTTTACCCAATTTGCATTTACATATGGTAATAAAATGTATCGCTTGTCCATCCACTGTGTCTGCATTGTGACCAGAATGAATGATACGCCCTCCGTTTGCAAACATGTATTTATTTATATTAAGACACATATTGATGTCCTAAGTGGTATAATGATGATTTAAATGGCTTCACTGTCCAGATCCATTTACACTTTTAGGTTAATTAATCATTTGTGGGGTGCTTGTATTTGTCCTGTTTCACACTTATACAAGTGTGTCATGGAAATGTGTTTCTTGCATATCCCAACGCCTCCTGAGACACCTGCAGGGAGTGGGGTTACAGCCGAGGTCACCATTGTCCTGCGCCCCCAGAGTAATTGGATTTGGCCTTGCACAGTGACGGATTTTTCACCTTGTCGGCTCAGGGTTTCAAACCAGCGACCTTCTGGTTTCTGGCCCAATGCTCTAACCTTGAGACTACCTGCCGCCTGGCTACCTCCGGAGGTGGTCAGAAACATCCGATCACAATCAGATCACAATGTGTCTTTTAATCCTCTACATCTGTCCAAAAATGTGGGCACAATCAGAGTATGGACAAGATCAGGAAAAAGGATGTTAGCACCAGGTTTGAACACGGCTTTTGAGACAAGTACCTGGAACAGCAATCCTCTCCTTCCTGGTGGGATGATGTTGGAGGGAGAAAGTGGAGGCTGACAGGTCGGGATGAGGATTGGGATGGGGGAACTGTGTCATTAGCATCGCCACTGGGCCGCAGATACCTCACTGGAGAGGCCCAGGCTGGCGCCCTTCTCTCACCTATGAATTGGAGATAGATTGAAGCACCACGGGGTCAGCCAGCCGGCACAGGCTTCACAACCCAGACATTACAGTTGGATGCAGGCCCTAAAATCAGCAGCATCTCTCAGATGAAGAAACTTAATCTCGTTTCACAATCTTGAGGGGAAAAACAACACCTGTTTTGAGAAACATAGAGTATAATGGACTTGTGGTGTTACACATAGACATGTACTGTATGATGTGTTAGGGGGACACTTTCACACATAATACACTCAATATTTTAACAGAGGGAGAGCCCATCTGAATACTGATACTGTATGTCTACTCTTTTGATAGAAAACCTTTCAAGGGCATGTTCTTGTCATCATAGAAACAGATTTCTATGGTTGTCATGGCAGTGAAATATAATATATCCTCCATAGAGGAATAATATCACTCATGGATGAGTGTACTCCATAAAAAATATTTCCCCTGTACTGTACTTCCATTTTAAAGCAACACTATAATGTATGTACACTACCATTCCTCCTATTCTATTCTAGACTGGACAAATGCACAAATTCATTTCACAGTTACTGGTAATAATTAATCATCCATATTGTTATGGGAACTGACAGTTCAGTTATTGTGCCTTGCATCGCTGCACCGACCTACATCTTCTAAATACATTTCCAGAAAATAAAAGCAAATAATGTGCAGATCACTTCCTGAGTTCCTGTCGAGGGGTATCCTTCCATAATGAGAGCTTAGGTTCTCCAGACAGCAGCGATCCACGCACTTCCCCCATCTCTTGATTTGTTGGTTTGTACTTTAACGTTTCCTCTGTTGAGAGAATGTACAGGTTTAGACAGCAGCGGGAAAAAATATTGATTGTAGCCAAAGCCTACTGTAGATTTCATTCATTATAATTTATATTTTCAGCTACTACAGTATAATAATAGTTTCAATGATATGGACTTAGTTCACTAGAAAATAATATTTGTGAAAAAAAATGTTTGATTGTGTTGAGAGGTTCATCACTCAAGATATAGCTCCATGTTATATACTAATGGGAAAATTCCACATGGGGATTATATTTGAACTTCAGCGCTACATTAATAGCTTCCACAAAATTGAAGGAAGTCTACCTTCACTGATCCTCAGCTTTTTTGTTCTTCAGCTCCACTCAAGTCACTTTTGATCAATCCGAGAGCAGGAAACTTTTTCTGAGTTTCCTTAGATCCTCTACATAGCAAACGCTTATCCTTGGGGACAGTGGAAATTGAATGCTGATAGCTTGAACAGAAACTTGATTCTGAATGCATTTGTTTGCATTTTTTTACAGTGCTGAACAAAGCTGCATCCTGCTGTTACTCTGAAAGCCTGATTAAAACTTTGATTGAATCTCAGCGTCACTATCAAACTGGGCCGGTGCCAGTAACCCACCGTGTTCACAGAACACATGAAGCTAGGGTTAGGGTCAGGGCCAGGGTTGAAGGTTACAGTTGAACCAGGATGTGGACATGATGCTAAGGTTAGGGTTGTGGTTGAGGCTAGGGTTATGGTTGAACCAGGATGTGGACATGAAGCTAGGGTTAGGGTTAGGGCTAGGGGCCATAATGGAATCAGCCAGGATTCAGTTTTCAAGCTGGCCTGTCAGAGATGGACTATAATAACGTGACGTAGTGCATTGCAAGTCTGGATGTGGGTGCTTGGCAATGGTTGTCATTTTACTTACTTGGCCTGAAATCAATGTGAATGGTGGCCAGGGAGTTCCTCTGGGATGGAGGTACATGTACTACTTAACAAACAATGCCTTTGTCTGTGTTACCTTCAGATTAGCTCTCACACCACAGGTATTGCTCTCTATGTGGAGAATGATCAACTTTGCATTTAGAGAAGGTTGAACGTTCTCAAAACAGGCTACTTAAACAGAATGATATTGGACTAATAGATCTAAAATCAATACTAACACCCTGAAGGAGATCCACCAAGACAAATAATCTAACAGTGAACTTGTCAATGAATTTGATTAAACCTCACGAAAATTGACCTATTCATTTCAAAAGGTATAAATTAATTTCAAGGTCAAACATGAATAAACTATGGCTCAGTGTTTTTGAAAGGACAGTGATCCCCATTATAATATAATCTCATTCAACCCGCTGTGTTTCCATACTGTAAGTCATTGAGAACTCTCTTTTCTTCCGCCTAGAAATGATTGGTGCAGCCAGCAGCTAAGTTTCTCCAGTAGCCTCACTCATTCTGGGCCACCCCCTGAACTACTGAGTATTTCTAACCACTGTAATGGGTCACAACTGTTCACCATCCCGTTATAGACATAGTTCTCAGGTTTGTTCATCCTGACATTTTTTAAATTGATTTTACAGCGTTTCACGTTGCTCCCCCTATCTTTTTGGAATTCCTACATGCATTAATGTGTATTTCCAATTAGAAACAAGAACTGTATCTTAAAGATTAGAAGGTATAGAATGAAAAGACACTGTACGAATGTCTACAACATGGATTTCCCTGTTGTGTGAAAAAAAGCATGTATTGCAGCATTTTGTGGTCATTACAATGGTGAAAAAATCCCCTACGCATATTTCAGGTGTGTAATCTCTCCAAATTGCCAGATTTTCTCCAAAGGGGGTCAGCAAACAAAGAAAAAGGCCAATTCTCGTAGCAGGCCAGACTGTCTCAAGGTTGAACATCTACAGTACATGTGTATAACACCACTTTTGTTGTTCATCCTGGTGGTAATAGCTGGATTTAGTCAGATCATGTGAACATGAAGATCGGAATAGATGTGTTGTTACTGTAACAGTCATCATGCTCAGACTAAATTTGCAACAGCAACCTGACCATCTCTGATGGTTTCGGCTTCTATGGCCTCGCTCAAGTAAAGGGACCAATTTACCAAGTAAAACACACATAAGTGTAATGAATGCCCTCTTCTTAATGATCAAAATGCTAAATATATTTCAGAGTTAAGGAAAATTGGGGAGAATCCCCAAGAGCATAGAAATTCTTTGGAAGTACTGCTGTATAGGTCAGACAGAGTGTTAAGTGTCCTTAATGTTAGTGTAGAAACATCCTCCCAGGGGTGACTAGCAGCAGGCAATCTAAAATTGTTTGACCAACACCAGGCAGACTGGTCTACTTACATGTTTTACCCCAGACACTCATTTGTTTGACAAGGACTGTATAACAGTCACTAAGGATGTCCTATATACAGAGAAGTACTGAACTGACCCAAAACATGCCTTGAATCTACATGGACACACCTTCAACGATCAGTGAATAGGAACCACAAATAACATTGATAAATCTTGTAGAATAGAGGCACTACTCACAGAAGAATAGAACATCTTACATGTGATAATGAGGTACTATAATATAATGATAATGAGGTACTATAAGATACTGATAAGGAGGAACTATACGATACTGATAATGAGGTACTATAAGATACGGATAATGAGGAAATTTAAGATACTAATAATGAGGAACTATAAGATACTGATAACGTGGTACTATACGATACTGATGAGGTACTATAAGATACTGATAATGAGGTACTATACAATACTGATGAGGTACTAAAATATACTGATAATGAGGTACTACACAATACTGATAATGAGGTACTATAAGATACTGATAATGAGGTACTATAAGATACTGATAATGAGGTACTATACGATACTGATGGGGTTCTATAAGATACTGATAATGAGCTGAACATGAGGTACTATAAGGTATGAGGTAGGTTGTGAACGGTCCTAATGACATCCCTCACCACCACTACATATGACCACACATTTGATTAATTTGCAGTCCCTCTGGTACTGTATAGCCCCCATACTGTATGGATAGTTATTAAAAGGAATTAATAAAGAGGATTCAAGAAAGTCACCCGTCAATCAAGACCGGTCTACCCTGGACCAATCAATATCTCACAATCAATGAGCTGCATATTGCTCTAGCCGATCATAGTGGAGAATTCTGTCTGGCTGATTTAAGAGAACAGTTAATAAACTTGTAGCTTGCACTTGCGGGTTGTGTGTAAACCTCAGACCGCCGCCATGGTTCATTTGGTTTGTAGGCCTACTTCAGAGGAAGTTGGGATGGGGGGGCCAGGAGATGAATACAGTTATGTGGCATAAAGATGATAAATCCACCCCCTCGCCAGGAGGATGCCAACCCAACCAAGTCTCCCACCTAGTCCAGTTTGATGATAAATGTTCGAGAGACCATTTCTTGTCAGAAGCATCCAGGGGCACAAATCAGATCCTTCAGTTAGGACAAGGACAAGACAGCTTCAGGATCGATAGAGCGAGGAGAGAGAAGAGTGAAGAGAAAGGGAGAGAACGTCAGAAGGAAATTGTGGGAAGACTGATCTTGTGAGTAGGACAAGGGCTGACAGATGAAAGTAGCACAGGATTACCTCCAGGGAGATGCCCAGTATTTTATGAGCTCCAAATTGCCCCCGTCTGATGCATGTTCTTCTGGCACCTCATTATGAGGCTTAGTGGAGAGTGGTGGTCTATTCCAAACCTGCCTAAACTGACACTGCAGCACAATCCCCTCAGAGCCTCCCTAACCAATAGAAGCGTCCTCAGTGCATTATCTCTGACTTGCATTATCTCTGAATCAGCTCGCACACACACAACTTCAGAATGTCAGTTAATGAAACCCCTCCTCTACTGTACATTCACTCACTGTGAGGCTGCATGATCCTTCAACACTGTGCTACAAACCTACAGTTGAAGTCAGAAGTTTACATACACCTTAACCAAATACATTTAAACCCAGTTTTTCACAATTCCTGACATTTAATCCTAGAATAATTATCTGTCTTAGGTCAGTAGGATGACCACTTTATTTTAAGAATCTTAAATGTCAGAAGAATAGTAGAGAGAACGATTTATTTCAGCTTTTATTTCATTCATCACATTCCCAGTGGGTCAGAAGTTCACATACACTCAATTAGTATTTGGTAGCATTGCCTTTAAATGGTTTAACTTGGGTCAAACACTTTTTCAGTTCTGCCAACAAATTTCCATGAGCCTGAGGTCAGCGCTTTGTGATGGCCACTCCAATATCTTAACTTTGTTGTCCTTAAGCCATTTTGCCACAACTTTGGAAGTACGCTTGAGGTCATTGTCCATTTGGAAGACCCATTTGTGACCAAGCTTCAACTGATTTCTTCAGATGTTGCTTCAATATATCCACATAATTTTCCTACCTCATGATGCCATCTATTTTGTGAAGTGCACCAGTCCCTCCTGCAGCAAAGCACCCCCACAACATGATGCTGCCACCCCCGTGCTTCACAGTTGGGATGGTGTTCTTCGGTTTGCAAGACTCCCCCTTTCCCTCCAAACATAACGATGGTCATTATGGCCAAACAGTTCTGTTTTTGATTCATCAGACCAGAGGATATTTCTCCAAAATGTACGATCTTTGACCCCATGTGCAGTTGCAAACCATAGTCTGGCTTTTTTATGGCGGTTTTGGAGCAGTGGCTTCTTCCTTGCTGAGCGGCCTTTCAGGTTATGTCAATATAGGACTCGTTTTACTGTGGATATAGAAACTTTTGTACCTGTATCCTGCAGCATCTTCACACAGTCTTTTGCTGTTATTCTGGGATTGATTTGCACTTTTCTCACCAAAGTACATTCATCTCTAGGAGACAGAACATGTCTCCTTCCTGAGCGTGGTCCCATGGTGTTTATACTTGCGTACTATTGTTTGTACAGATAAACGTGGTACCTTCAGGTGTTTGGAAATTGCTCCGAAGGATGAACCAGACTTGTGGAGGTCTACAATTTTCTTTCTGAAGTCTTGGCTGATTTCTTTTGATTTTCCCACGATGTCAAGCAATGAGGCACTGAGGTTGAAGGTAGGCCTTGAATTACATCCACAGGTACACCTCCAATTGACTCAAATTATGTCAATTATTCTATCAGCAGCTTCTAAAGCCATGACATCATTTTTTTCCCCCAAGCTGTTTAAAGGCACAGTCAACATAGTGTATGTAAACTTCTGACCCACTGGAATTATGATACAGTGAATTATAGGTGAAATAATCTGTCTGTAAACAACAAAATGACTTGTGTCATGCACAAAGTAGATGTCCCTTCCGACTTGCCAAAACTATAGTTTGTTAACAAGAAATGTGTGGAGTGGTTGAAAAATGAGTTTTAAATGACTCCAACCTAAGTGTATGTAAACTTCCGACTTCAACTGTATGCTATCACTTACGAACCCCAATGACCCTTACTGAATGAGCTCATTAGCTTATACTATAAGTAACACCCTTTTTACATTTGGATGCAGGCTCTGATTTAACGACAAGGTGAGGCATTCACGTCTTCTTTCCCCAGGGGAAGGTCATCGTGTCTCTAAAATCTGATTAGATTTGGAGCTTCTCTCTCCGTTGTGCGCATTGGGAGGTGGAATAATGGGCTCCGGTCAGAGGAACAGAAGCACTCTATTCCTCCATTCTATACTTACTGTATGAGAGTGAAATCAGCACTCGTATATTAAATTCACTACTGTACATGACACTTACTTATCGCTGTCACAAAGCATATACTGTACAAAGGAGCATATTGTTGATGTCTGATGAAAACCTCTACTCTCCAAAACAGAAATTTGATAGGAAATTGAAAGAAATTACCCTTATTTCCCTTTAACGAACATACAATTATAAAACATCAGAAACTATTTAGAATATTTTGAATACATTTGCATGGTCCTAGTGTTATAAAATGTTCAGAGTACATTGACGGGTTACTGCTTTTAATACATGTAAAACAAAATGTAGTTTTCATCAGACAGCGACGATATGTAGAAAAGATGAGTTATAACCACACTTCCCACGTCAAGAGAGGATAATCTTCTCCCCAGTTACATCATGTTAGTATGTACAGTATATACATGATATCAAGTCAATTAGGAATATGTCATCATGTACTGAAGATGTGGGACACACAAAAGGCTCAATAAAAGGCTCCTATGTTTTTCTAAACACAACATATTTTCCCACACCAAGTGCCCATATCTGTCATTACGTAAGCCCCATAGCTGTGATGTGACGACTCAGGCTCAGTGGAGAATATCATCAGATCTCCAGTGCTACATTATATATGGTCTGTCTACGAGTACACCCATTTGGGCAGGAAACAAACCCTAACTTTCCAGAGAGGTAGTAGATTCATTAAGATGTCACTACTACTCCCTGTAGAGGCATAGTGCTGTGTATGTGTGTGTGTGGTGCCCCATACTCCGGCATAGGGTGATCGGTGTGTGACAATGTGAACCTGATCTGGGACCCAGTGTCGGTGTGGGGATGAATAATTGATTGGGTTCTGTGTGGTAGAGTCTAGCGACGCTCCAAACGGATGGATAGACAACCGCGTGTTCTTGTCCTGACCTTGAAGCTTCCCATAAGAATGTCAAAATGTGTTTAAATACTGTACAGCCCTCTCTAAAGCAAAACCAATTTCTCCTCATTTATTGTCACAGAGGTGCTGTGTTGAGTGACTACACAGCGCCCCCTGTTGGGGGTGACAACTCCAGGCCAACTCAGTGAGACCATGTTGAGAAGTCAGATCAAACCCAGTGAGAGCCATGTTGAGAAGTCAGATCAAACCCAGTGAGAGCCATGTTGAGAAGTCAGATAAAACCCAGTGAGAGCCATGTTGAGAAGTCAAATGAAAAGAGCCCAACACTCAGTTAGATACAACCAGTGCTAACGGACTTAAATGACCCCAAAACATTAACTAAGACACAGGAAGTCTCATCTTTCACTAGTTTGTCATCTCCCTGAAATAAGGTCACAATGCTGACAGATATTTCTAGTTAATACCCTTCACTGCAGCGTTAACATTAGATCTGGGCTTTCAGGTGATGCATGTATTGGATTGCCACAGTTATCCACATACCAATAAGTCGTCACTAGTGTGGATAAATCATACCTATTTATCCGGAGAGCCCTCTGCACTAAGGGGGAGCGGATCAATGGAGTCAGATACCCCTGAGGTCTGATAGGGAGCAGTGATGTCTATACCCTGCCTGCCCTCTACTAGCTAATATAATGTGAGACATCCGATCCAGGTGACCTGTTCAGAGTCATTTATCATGTATACACCCAAATCAATTATTGCAGTGTCTACATAGTGAAGGGTGCTTGTGTTACACAACACACAGGCTATGGAGTGATCGGTATGCTAGGCTCTGTGGTGGCTGAGAGGGTTAGAGATGGAGGAAGAAAGAGAATAAGCAGTATTGTCCAAATCTCAAATCAAACCCACGTGTGCAAACATGACTAAGGACTTTATTAACCAAATCATTTTCCCTGTAATATCCACAAATAAAAGTGATCTCTTTTATATATATTCACATTGTATCATTTTCATAGTGTGACAAAATTCTCTTTTGGATTTTCCAGCCATTCCTGTAAATTGTCATAGATCAGTCCCCATGCAGTCATTGGAAAGGTTGAAGAATGTAGTAACAATCTATCTGAGTAGATTGAGTCGAAGGCATGGACAGACAGGTTCAGCTTTAATGCAGTTATTTTCCTTGGCTTCTCTCATTATTGAAAAACCGCCAGCTATCCAATCATCGATTTGATCACACTGCGACAAACAAAATAAATCAATGAAGAAAGCAATATCCTCCTGCAGAGTGCTCCAGAGTCCTCCTCCTCTTCTTCTTCTTGTTTTTAGACATTTTTACATTTTTATATATAATAATAATAATGACTATAATTATCATTGATATAAATTCAATAGTATTTTTTCTCTGTCAAATTTAAATACATTATTTTGGCAATTTTCATATGGTGTTTAGAATAAAAGAATACTCAAATAGAAAATAAAACTGAGAAATCAGAGAGCCAGAAGAGGAAAGAAGGGAGCAAGAACAAAAGAATAAAAGAAAGGAATAGAGAAGAGAAAGAACGAAAGAAAGCAAGAGAAAGAAATACAGAAAGAACCAAAGTAACGCATCCACTTGGAGTCAGAAATATATATTAGTCGTTGTTGAAAAGTGTCCATCATCATCATTGTTCCGTGCCAGCTCTCTGTGTAGAGCTGCAGTACAGTTTACAGTCTAAGTCCCGGAGTGTGTAATGTAACTCCTTGTGTTATACCAGTGTGTAGGACTTTGCGTAGGGGTTGTTGCTCTGTTTTAAGTGTCCTCTGGAGTCTAGCAGGGACTCCTGTGAGCTGCTGAGCTTGGCAGCCGGGGCCTGGGCCAGGTCTCCGGTGGCCTCACGGCCAGTGGGCTCACGCTGGGGCAGGGTGGAGGCAGTCCCTGGCTGCCACTGCTGCACCTCCCTGGATGTGGGCACCTCCATGGGAGTGGGTTCCAGGAGCGGGGGCCGTTTCAGTGTGCGGCTCTTCTGGGGCTCCAAACACGCCTGACCCAACGCCCCTGTCTCCCCTCCTCCTCCTTCTCTTCCTCCGTTACCACCATTGGACCCCCGGCCTCCCGATGCAGAGCCACGGTTTAACAGGAAGTCCATTCGTAGGTACGGGGGCAAGTGCACCAGCTCTCCTCCTGAGGGATGAGACCAGAGAGGCGGTTACAGGGGTACCCAGTCAGGAAGGTTAAAGGGGCATCCAGTCAGGACTGTTAGAGGGGTATCCAGTCAGGAAGGTTAAAGGGGTACCAGTCAGGAAGGTTAAAGGGGCATCCAGTCAGGACTGTTAGAGGGGTACCAGTCAGGAAGGTTAAAGGGGTACCAGTCTGGAAGGTTAAAGGGGCATCCAGTCAGGAAGGTTAAAGGGGTACCAGTCAGGAAGGTTAAAGGGGTACCAGTCAGGAAGGTTAAAGGGGTACCAGTCTGGAACGTTAAAGGGGTACCAGTCAGGAAGGTTAAAGGGGTACCAGTCAGGAAGGTTAAAGGGGCATCAAGTCAGGAAGGTTAAAGGGGTACCAGTCAGGAAGGTTAAAGGGGTACCAGTCAGGAAGGTTAAAGGGGCATCCAGTCAGGAAGGATAGAGGGGTACCTAGTCAGGAAGGTTAGAGGGGTACCCAGTCAGGAAGGTTAGAGTGGTACCCAGTCAGGAAGGTTAGAGTGGTACCCAGTCAGGAAGGTTAGAGGGGTACCAGTCAGGAAGGTTACAGTGATACCCAGTCAGGAAGGTTAGAGGGGTGCCCAGTCAGGAAGGTTAGAGGGGTACCCAGTCAGGAAGGTTAGAGTGGTACCAAGTCAGGAAGGTTAGAGGGGTGCCCAGTCAGGAAGGTTAGAGGGGTACCCAGTCAGGAAGGTTAGAGGGGTGCCCAGTCAGGAAGGTTAGAGGGGTACCTAGTCAGGAAGGTTAGAGTGGTACCCAGTCAGGAAGGTTAAAGTGGTACCCAGTCAGGAAGGTTAGAGGGGTTCCCAGTCAGGAAGGTTAGAGGGGTACCCAGGCAGGAAGGTTAGAGGGGTACCAGTCAGGAAGGTTAGAGTGGTACCCAGTCAGGAAGGTTAGAGGGGTACCAGTCAGGAAGGTTAGAGTGGTACCCAGTCAGGAAAGTTAGAGGGGTGCCCAGTCAGGAAGGTTAGAGGTGTGCCCAGTCAGGAAGGTTAGAGGGGTACCCAGTCAGGAAGGTTAGAGGGGTACCCAGTCAGGAAGGTTAAAGGGGTACCCAGTCAGGAAGGTTAAAGGGGTACCCAGTCAGGAAGGTTAAAGGGGTGCCCAGTCAGGAAGGTTAAAGGGGTACCCAGTCAGGAAGGTTAAAGGGGTACCCAGTCAGGAAGGTTAGAGGGGTACCCAGGCAGGAAGGTTAAAGGGGTACCCAGTCAGGAAGGTTATAGGGGTACCCAGTCAGGAAGGTTAGAGGGGTACCCAGTCAGGAAGGTTAGAGGGGTACCCAGTCAGGAAGGTTAGAGGGGTACCCAGGCAGGAAGGTTAGAGGGGTACCCAGTCAGGAAGGTTAGAGGGGTACCCAGTCAGGAAGGTTAAAGGGGTACCCAGTCAGGAAGGTTAGAGGGGTACCCAGGCAGGAAGGTTAAAGGGGTACCCAGTCAGGAAGGTTAAAGGGGTACCCAGTCATGAAGGTTAAAGGTGTACCCAGTCAGGAAGGTTAGAGGGGTACCCAGTCAGGAAGGTTAGAGGGGTACCCAGTCAGGAAGGTTAGAGGGGTGCACTCACTACATACTGAGCTGGGAGGACAGTTCTCAATGTCAGCATTACTTGATTACTTTCTATTCGTTATTTTCTATTCCATATGGGTATTTTCATACGGTATCTACTTACTGTCAGGATATATGGCATTTGATAGGAAATCAAATGAGTTGAGGAAATACGATTTGAGTTTGGATAATGTAATGTAATCTTTCGTATTGAGTTGGAAGGATACAGATTCTATAAGGATTTCAGGACGATATCATTTTTCATGGTTTGATGGCGGGATTTATTATCCTTTGATATTGCTGCATTAACCTGTCAGATTCATATTCAAATCACCTTTCCATTTCTTCAGGACTATTACGTCAAACAGCCGTGCACTGCCCACTCTCAAACTCTCCTCATCTGTACCTGGGGTTAACTGAAGCAGAAACCTGCTTCAAATCTCATTCGGAGACAGAATCTTTGCTGTCCAGGAGCCAGAATAAACCAAGCCTGTGATGTAACCCAAGTCTACATTTAGTTAATGACACTGCAGCACTTTAAAAGACTTGGGCTTCTCTACACAGTATTCCCCCATGCAAACAGTGAATGAATCCCTGGACACGGTTCAGGGGATGATGATACAATCACGTCTGCTGTAAATGTATCTCGTCCACTGAATAAACTACGTATTTAATTTAGGAAATTAGCTCCACACAAAGATGTGTCCAGTAGCCAGAGATGTATGAGTCGTAGTGAAGATTTTACACTTGATTAGGAGTGGTGGGGAGACGTGTACTGTTCCATTACTGTTCTAATGGACGTCTTCAATATGAATCTTTCTGAGGTCACAGAGATCAGCAGGCTTCAGTGACTGGACTTTTCAATGCCAAATCACTATCTCCCACCACCACCACCGCCGCCACCATCACCACCTCATCACACAGAGGAGGACCGGCTCGTCTATGTAGATTGTATCCTACATGTGACCTTAGTGACTGAATTCCAGAGTTCATGGAGAGCATGCATAATTTACTGTTTATATTACAGGCTTTATTAAAACAAGTAAAGATGATAAATGGTGACCAGCTTTAATTGAATTAAATATAGATTGAAGCTTTTCTTTGGGAGCTCATTAGGAATTGACTTAGCTGAAATCCATCAGGCCGTAAATTGCAGTATGTGGGTAATGGCACAACTTGTATCAGCTACACAATAATGATTGCCAGCCGTGCAATAAGTCTCTAGCTGGGGGGTTTGATGAACAGTGCCTTCAGAAAGTATTCAGACTCTGACTTTTTCCACATTTTGTTACGTTTCAGCCTTATTTTAAAATGGATTAAAAAATAATAATCCTCAGCAATCTACACACAATATCCCATAATGACAAAGAGTAAACAGGTTATTAGAATTTTCTCTCGTATTTTTTTCATTTTTACTTATTTACATAAGTATTCAGACCCTTTGCTATGAGACATGAAATTGAGCTCAGGTGCATCCTGTTTCCATTGATCATCCTTGAGATGTTTCTACAACTTCATTGGAGTCCACCTGTGGTAAATTCAACTGATTGGACATGATTTGGAAAGGCACACACCTGTCTATACAGTGGCAATAAAAATTATGTGAACCCTTTGGAATTACCTGGATTTCTGCATAAATTTGACATAAAATTAGATCTGATCTTCATCTAAGTCACAACAGCAGTCTGTTTAAACTAATGACACACAAATTATAGTATTTTTCTTGTCTATATTGAATACATCATTTAAACATTTACAGTGTAGTTTGGAAAAAGTATGTGAACCCCTAGGCTAATGACTTGAGATTGGAGATGTTGGTTAGAGCAGCCCTGCCCTATAAAAAAACTTATTTGAGTTTTGCTATTCACAAGAAGCATTGCCTGATGTGAACCATGCCTCGAAAAAAAGATATCTCAGAAGACCCAAGATTAAGAGTTGTTGACTTACATAAAGCTGGAAAGGGTTACAAAAGTAACTCTAAAAGTCATGATGTTCATCAGTCCACGGTAAGACAAACTGTCTATAAATGGAGAAAGCTCAGTACTGTTGCTACTCTCGCTAGCAGTGGCCGTCCTGCAAAGATGACTGCAAGAGCACAGCACAGAACGCTCAATGAGGTTAAGAAGAATCCTCGAGTGTCAGCTAAAGACAAAGAAATCTCTGGAACATGCTAACATCTCTGCTGACGAGTCTACGATACTTAAACACTAAACAAGAATGGTGTTCATGGGAGGACGCAAAAGAGCACCTGGATGTTCCACAGCGCTCCTGGCAAAATATTCTGTGTACAGATGAAATTAAAGTTGAGTTGTTTGGAAGGAACACACAACACTATGTGTGGAGAAAAAAAGGCACAGCTCACCAACATCAAAACTTTATCCCAACTGTAAAGTATGGTGAACAGGACAGTGACCCAAAACACAGAAGTAAATCAACAACAGAATGGCTTCAACAGAAGAAAATACGCCTTCTGGAGTGGCCCAGTCAAAGTCCTGACTTCAACCCGATTGAGATGCTGTGGCATGACCTCAAGAGAGCAGTTCACACCAGACATCCCAAGAATATTGCTGAACTGAAACAATTTTGTAGAGGAATGTTCCAAAATTCCTTCTGCAGGTCTGATCCTCAACTACAGAAAACGTTTGGTTGAGGTTAATGCTGCCAAAGGAGGGTCAACCAGTTATTAAAACCAAGGGTTCACATACTTTTTCCTCCCTTCACTGTGAATGTTTACACGGTGTGTTCAATAAAGACATGAAAACCTACAATTGTTTGTATGTTATTAGTTTAAGCAGACTGTGTTTGTCTATTGTTGTGACTTAGATGAAGATCAGATCAAATTTTATGACCAATTTATACAGAAGACCAGGTAATAATTCCAAAAGGTTCAAATACTTGTTCTACCACTGTATAAAGTCCAACAGTTGCCAGTGCATGTCAGAGCAAAAACCAAGCCATTAGGTTGAAGGAAATGTCCGTAGAGCTCCGAGACAGGATTGTGTCGAGGCAAAGATCTAGGGGAGGGTATCAAAACATTTATGGGGAAGGGAACCAAAACATTTCTGCAGCATGTTAGGTCCCCAAGAAATCAGTGGCCTCCATCCTTCTTAAATGGAAGAAGTTTGGAACCACCAAGACTCTTCCTAGAGCTAGCTGCCCAGCCAAATGGAACAATCGGGGGAGAAGGGCCCTGGTCAGGGAGGTGACCAAGACACCGAGCTCTACAGTACCTCTGTGGAGACGGGAGAACCTTCCAGAAGGACAACCATCTCTGCAGCACTCCACCAATCAGGCCTTTATGATAGAGTGGCCAGACGGAAGCAACTCCTCAGTAAAAGGTACATGACAGCCCACTTGGTATTTGCCAAAAGGCACCTTAAGACTTTCAGACCATGAGAAACAAGATTCTCTGTTCTGATGAAACCAAGATTGAACTCTTTGGCCTGAATGCCAAGCGTCATGTCTGGAGGAAACCTGGCACCATCCCTATGGTGAAGAATGGTGGTGGCAGAATCATGCTGTGGGGATGTTTTTCAGCGTCCAGGGACTAGGAGACTAAGTACAGAGAGAGAGATCCTTGATGAAAACCTGCTCTAAAGCACTCAGGACCTCAGACTGGGGCGAGGGTTCACCTTCCAACAAGACAACGACCCTAAGCACACAGCCAAGACAACACAGGAGTGGCTTCTGGACAAGTCTCTGAATGTCCTTGAGTAGCCCAGCCAGAGCCCGGACTTGAACCCGATCTAACATCTCTGGAGTGACCTGAAAATATCTGGCAAGCAATGCTCCCCATCCAACCTGACAGAGCTTGAGAGGATCTTCAGAGAAGAATGGGAGAAACTCCACAAATACAGGTGTGCCAATCTTTTATATATATAAATGAGCAAAATAACAGTTTTTTCTTTGTCATTATGGGGTAATGTGTGTAGATTGAAGAGGAAAAATAACAATTTAATTCATTTTAGAATAATGCTGTAACCTAACAAAATGTGGAAAAAGTCAAAGGGTCTGAATACTTTTCAAAGGCACTCTATATGAGTGTTTTAACATTCTGTGTGACCAAGTCAATCTGTGCTGCTGGGGAAGGAGCTGTTCTCATTTTCTGTAATCTGTCCTTCTAATGAGCTTCCACAGCTACCCACACACTAGTAAACAGACAGACACATCGCGCGAACACACATGCACACACGCCCACACACAAACACACAAATACACATAGACACTTTCGCTTGTTTAAAGGCCCATGACACAAGAAACAGTGTTGCAGTAAATGTTTATGAGCTGAGAACCTCAAGATCTTCCTCTATAATTGGCTTCCTACAGTAATTGTACAGGACAGACTGTTTATGAGATGTCACACGGATCACTGCCCAATGTTTCCATCCAGCTTGCTCCAATGACTATGGTCACACACTCACATGAAGAAATGAGCTTGCCAAATCCCACAAGAAGTGGACGCACTTCAGGTCAAAGTCATGACCCCAGGTTGACCCAGTGTATCAGTACCAGGTGTGTGATTGTGATTGAAATGTGTCAGAGTAACAGGAGATAGGGCTGTCCCCTCCTCCGTGTCACTGTGTTACTGACAGAGGAGGTCACAGGGTCAACTCAGGGCAAAGGTACATTACTACAGAAGGGGGGGGGGGGGCAGTGGGCCACTGTCAGTCAGACAGACAGTCAGACAGACAGACAGATATCCATCAAGCACTTCTGTATGCCATCACTATTGTATGCCATCACTATTGTATGCCATCACTTCTGTATGCCATCACTATTGTATGCCATCACTTCTGTATGCCATCACTATTGTATGCCATCACTATTGTATGCCATCACTATTGTATGCCATCACTTCTGTATGCCATCACTATTGTATGCCATCACTTCTGTATGCCATCACTATTGTATGCCATCACTTCTGTATGCCATCACTATTGTATGCCATCACTATTGTATGCCATCACTATTGTATGCCATCACTATTGTATGCCATCACTATTGTATGCCATCACTTCTGTATGCCATCACTATTGTATGCCATCACTTCTGTATGCCATCACTATTGTATGCCATCACTATTGTATGCCATCACTATTGTATGCCATCACTATTGTATGCCATCACTATTGTATGCCATCACTATTGTATGCCAGCATCGACATGTATGTTTTATATTGAAAATGTTGCCTTTTTTTCTTGAGGATTCTGATGCTACTATGTGACACTCGTTAAGGCAAAAACACCATAAAAATGAACTGTGTTCAAACTAGCATGGGGGAATTCCACACTGTGTGCCACAACAGAGCTGGCTGATGCTAAGCCAGACTGGCAACAACAGTCTTCAACAGGGACTTATTGTAGAAACTTGTAAAGCGTGTCTACGTTAGCACGACGCTACAACAGGCTCTGTGTCTGAAAGACTGATATCGTGCTGAACATCTCCATTGTGGCATTAAAGGGCTGTTTTTTATTGACAGACAATAGCTTTAGATTGGCTTGACAGATAGCTTCTACTTGCCCTCAGCTGACGGTTTAAGCCTCCCGCTGGCTGATGACTGTGGGCAGCTGGCTCGTGTGCGCACCATGAAAACATAATGAGGGACGGAAACTCAAGACCCAGCTCAGATAGCCAAAACCTGTCTACCTTGTCTAACTCAGCCCAACCTAGATCCTGCCATCCGACAACATCCACACCAAGCTAGTCTTCATGCACCCAGCCCAGACTGAAAACATGGCAGGCCAGGACTTGCTAAATGTACTATATACAATCTGTGTGTGTGTGTGTATTTTTTACAAAAGGTTTTTGAAAAATGTGCATTTCCTCATGTCTATGTATTTCAACCCATTCTGTTTGGTCTGTCCACAAGCTGCGCCAGACAGTGGAACCAATAGGAATAGGAGTTGAGTAGCAGCAGGTCATATGAGGCCCACCTGGGGGAGGACAGTGTCAGACAGAGGGACAGACGGATAGACGGATAGACTGACAGACGGATGGACGGACAGACAGACAGACAGATCCTCCATGTGCAGAAATTGCTGCAGAGCACCGAAGATGAATACAGCACTGTGAGAGGGTTATTACGGGGGTTTTAATGGTGTTTGTACTTCATCAAGCGTTAACAGCATTCCAGAGGTGTTATCTGAGGAAGTGTACCTTATGATCATGATCATTATTTTGCAATAGGCGTTTTGTAATATGCTGTGTTAAATGAAAGCTATGAAACTTTGAACTTTGAACAGGCCTAGAGAGCTGTGGAATTTATAGTAGTAATGCAGTGGTCCAAGGTCTAATTGGGGCAGAACACTTAACTCAACTTGTCAAGGGCTTGATGAGTAGAATCAGGTGTGCTTGTCCAGGGCCACAACAAAAATATGTACTGTTGGGGGTACTGGAGGACCGGAGGTAGAAAACACTGATCTAGAGTAATGAGGAAAATAATGAAGTTTCAATGAGGTTTGAACTGTACTGTGCATGTGTGTTCTGTATACCCGGTCTGTGGGCCTTGGGTGCTGCCATGTTCATAACCCGGCTGACGTCCTGAGGCTTGGGCGGGGAGGCGGTGAACCTGCAGATGCCTGACTCGGACGGCGTGCTGGACGTCAGGCTGTCTGTGTAGTCATTGGTGCCGGCAGTCATTTGCTCTGAGGAGGTGTCGGAGATGAAGCATTCTGTGATGGTGAACTTGGCGTGCCGCAGGTGTTCCTCCATCTTGGCGTGCTCGTAGGCTCGGGCCAGCTCCTCGTACGTGGACGACGCGCTCTCTGTCGACACCATGCTGCTCCGTGCGCGGTCTGCGTAGTCACACACACACACACACACACACACACACACACACACACACACACACACACACACACACACACACACACACACACACACACACACACACACACACACACACACACACACACACAAAGAAGCAACATCCATTATAGTACAAGCATATAGCTTACATTTCCTAAGATATATAGGAAATATCTTAAAACATACCGTGAGCACTCTGACCCTTCCACGTACAGTAGTAGTGGTCTCCCCTTTGCTGCAGACTAATGTTGTATGTGAGACATAGGGTCAGTCCAGTACCTGTGTCCTGCGATGGGCTGACGCTGTAGCTATCGCTCTCCTTGTCCACAGAGCCGGCGGCCCGAGGTGTGGGCAGTCTCCAGTCTGTGCTCAGGGTGTGGGAGGAGGTGGGTGGTTGGGGGGGGTTCAGGGTCCACTGGCTGGCGTATCGGTTCCTGCTGGCTGCAGGGCCTGCTTTGGCAGTGCGGCGTGCTGTGGGGTCTGGGGGTGAAAGGGCCAAAGTCATTACTGATGAGAGGCCTAGGCAGTGTCAGAATTGGCACCCTATTCCCTATGTAGTGCACTACCAGGGTCCCAATGGAATAGGATGCCATTTCATACATACCACTGAAGTGCTACTAGACAGTAAATAGCATACATTGAGTATTAATTTTCTGTGTATCCAATTACAGAAACATCTATTGATCAATAATAATTAATAGTTTTGAAACTATCATCCTAACCTTTCACAGTAGATATAATATTCCCCAAAGAAAAAATAGTATCATATTCGGTCTGACCCAGACATTTAACCTACTGTGCTATGCATCAATGGCACCAAATCAGAATGACCCTTTAGAATGGCCATGATTAGATCCGGCCTGGAGAAGCCAGAGAAGAATAGCAGTGGTAATAGTAGTAGGTCAGAGTGGAGTAATTCCATCAGTGGGCTGGAGACTGGAGCACCAGGCAGTGTTTTCCCAACACTCTGGATAGATATGGCTGAGTCAGCAGATAAGGTTTAGGCCCACAGTGCTGCCCGGCCAGCCTCAATGAGCCCAATCAGGTGAGCTGTCAGGTGGAGCCAGATGCCTCTCCTCTCTTCATCAGTTCAGCTCCACTGAAGCTCAACAGCAACAGAGCCTCCATAAGCCACTGTGCAGCCACTGGCTTGGCTCACACTGCTCTGGGCTGTGGGCTATGTGAGTGCATCTGAGGGTTGCAACTATGATAAGCTGAAAATTCTAGTTTGCTTAAAATGGATTTGAGATCAGGGTATGTGAATACCTGGAGGTTAATTGTTAGAGCTGTTGTTAATAAAAACTAGAGTCTAAACACTGATTGGAGGACTGGGGTCCAGTTACAGGCACCTGAGAGATAAATAAATATGGACAATGATTTAAAGTTACAGCAGATGCTTGGATTGAATTGAACTATATCAGAACATATGAGTATTGAGAGAGAGCATTCTCTTATTTCACATAACTACAAACAAATAAACAGTAATGAATTACCCCTATTCTTCCAGGGGACGACAGAGTAAAGGTGGTGAGGGGTGGGATATAGAGGTGATTAAATGGGTTAAGCTCTTACTGGTTCCAGGCCGGGCATCGGAGACGTCCACCAGTGGGCCGGTGGCCTGCGACAGGGACTGGTAGTGGACTGTGTGCGTGACAGTGGACGACTTCTGTTTGGACGTCTCCCCGAAGTCATTATCAGTCAGCAGCACTGTCGACCTGTCGTCTGAGAGACAGAAAACAGGGAGGAAGACAATGAGTTATTAGAAAAGATGATCAAATATAACGTGCAAGGGATAAACTGGCGTGGCAGACTTGTCTCACCGATAGTCTCCATAGTATCTCTCTCTTCGATGAGCAGCTGGGCTCGGGGGATGTCGATGTGCATTCTCATGGCTTGCTGCTTGTTCGATGTGTCTGGTGTCCGTGTGTTTTTACTAGGAGATAGAAATGTCAGTTAGGGGCTTTTGTTGTATTGTTTGTACGTTTTCTGTCATAGTTTTAAAGTAACTGTCCAGTGAGAATCTCTCTTTTAAAAGTTCATATTATGTTAACTCATACCAAGATTGAAAAACAGCTTCTATCTCAAGGCCATCAGATTGTTAAACAGCCATCACTAGCACAGAGAGGCGGCTGCCTACCTACAGACTTGATATCAATGTCCACTTTAATAAATGGAACACTAGTCACTTTAATAATGCCACTTTAAGAATGTATACATATCTCGCATTACTTATCTCATATGTATATACTGTATACTGTATCCTACACTATCTATTCTTTACTATCTATTGCATCTTAGCCGCTCTGTCACTGCTCATCCATTATTTGATATTTATATATTCTTATCCCATTAATTTACTAGATTGTGTGTATTAGGTTTTGTTGTGGAATTTGTTAGACATTAGGTTTTGTTGTGGAATTGTTAGATATTACCTGTTAGATACTGCTGCACTGTCGGATCTAGAAGCAGAAGCATTTCGCTACACTCACAATAACATCTGCTAACCATGTGTATGCGACCAATAAAATTGGATTTGATTTGTTGACTCATCCTATACTCGTATTTGTGGCCAAAGCATAAATTGACCACAAAAACTCTACCTCAAACTGAAAAATACATTTTATTTCCTAATAGAGTATGATGTCATACTCCTGAGGAGGATGAGCTGGCCAATCATCGGTCTACTCCCGTCAATATTTTTAATGACTGGTATATACCCACACCATTCCGTTGTTGAGGTACGCCCATATCATTCCAACACAAAAAAGCTGCTTTTAAACACACTAATGACATTTTTAAAAAATATGAAAACACTGGACAATTACTTTAAAGTATTTTATGATTCCTATCTGTAGTTTTATTCCTCTTCACGTACCTCATCAGCATTTCTGCCAGGCTTTTTGCATCTGTGAAGTCAGCATACAATAAGTTAGTAACAATGCTGAGTTGTGGTTGACAAAAGATAACATATTACAATCATAGGCACCAAGCCAATTTCATAGATGTGCAAAACTAGAACATTAGAGTGTTGGCAAATGAATAGTGGAACACTAGATCTGATCAGACCGTTCTACAGTGTTAGCTAAACTCATAGCCTCTTAATTACATAATGAAAGTCAATAGTCACAAACTCACAATTCTATTCTGCTCAAGTTAATTGATCCTCACTTTCTTGAGCATCAATCTCTAAAAAGTGCTTGTGTGTTATTGTTTGCCTTGTTTCTATTGTGTGTGTGTGGGTGCGTGTGCATGTGAGTGTCTTTATGTTCTGACTCACCACGTAGCCTCTTGAGCCTCTGCTCCCTCCTCCTCCTCTTCAGCACCATCAGGAGGATGAAGACCATGACAGCAGCCACCAGGATACAGGTGATGGTCACCATCATCTTCAGCCCCTCGTTGCCTGACATGTTGTCTGTGATGGGGTCCACTGTCTTCAACAGAGGAGGGATAGTACCTGCGGGGAGAGGAACCATCCCGAGTATTAGGCATGACTATTTATCACCAGGGCTGGGACTTGGGAGGACTAAGAATCGTAGTCAAATATGTTTCTTTGGAAGGACTTCTTTTGTAAATGAAACTATCATGGTTTAGGAAACAATATTGTCATCCTAGAGGACCACTGAACTGAACTCACTTCCATCGGCGTTGAGCGTGGCGAACGTGATCTTCTTCTCGGCGAAGCCAGCGCTGTTGACCACCTTCATCTGCAGCTCGTACCAGGTGGCTTCCGCCAGGTCGTACAGGATGTAGCTCTTGGTTAGTGAGGTGCGCTGGGCCATGGTCCACATTGCCGTGTCCACCGGACGGTACTCCAGGGTGAATGAGGTGATTGGGCAGCCGCCATTGTTCCACCCAATTAGATTGAGCCTGACCCGGGTGGAATTGATGCTGGCAAACAGCTCGTGTTCTTTGGCAAACTGGGGCTCTGGAAAAAAAGAGGGGTGAAGAGACCAGATGTAGACTTTTAAGGATGCCAGTAACATTTTATTCATGAACCAAATCAGTTCACAATAATTGAGCAAGTTCAAGGAATTGATTGGTAAATTCTTTAGATAGGACTTGAGTTAGAGTTAGTTCTAAGGGGACAGTGGTGGGGTGGAGATGCTATAGAGCAGAGGTGATGGGGGTGGTGGGTGCAAGCAAAATATTTTAGCAGCCCCACACTTGACCTCAGAGAAAAATGTTTTACGTTTTAGAGTTAATGTCGTGTAATTCTACACATTTTGCCATGGGGCATAGAGAAAATGGTAAATTCATCCAATTCTACTCATTTTGACATTGGACGGGGGGAAAAGTTTGTCGTTTTACAGTTTGCCATAGGGTGGAGAGAAATGTTTGCAGTTTTTAATATGATACCTGAGTGAGACTGACAAACAAAATCAATGGGGCCGGTATATTCATCCATGATTACTAAGTTTAGATTGCTGTCCGCTAGACTAACTTACCAATCTAAAAAATGTTAGCTGATATGGGCTAATTGAGTGACTATCAGTGACTGACATAACACATGTTTTATTGCACCTTGTGTATTCTACTATTCTAACTTGCAACTGTAAATTGAGACTCCGACTGAGTTTTAAAAAACTAAATAAAAAATGTATCCGAGGGCCAGTAGCCCATCCCTGCTATCGAGACTCTACTTGGGGAGGCAGGTAGGCTAATGGTTAGAGCGTTGGGTCAGTAGCCGAAAGGTTGTTGTATCGAATCCCTGAGCTGACAAGGTAAAAATCTGTCGTCCTGCCCCTGAACAAGGCAGTTAACCCACTGTTCCCCGGTAGGTCGTCATTATAAATAAGAATTTGCTCTTAACTGACTTGCCTAGTTAAATAAATAAAAAATACCTATTGCCCATCCCTGCTATAGAGACTCTACTTTACAGCCCATCCCTAATATAGAGACTCTACCTATAGCCCATCCCTGCTATAGAGACTCTACCTATAGCCCATCCCTTCTATAGAGACTCTACTTACAGCCCATCCCTGCTATAGAGACTCTACCTATAGCCCATCCCTGCTATAGAGACTCTACCTATAGCCCATCCCTTCTATAGAGACTCTACTTACAGCCCATCCCTGCTATAGAGACTCTACTTACAGCCCATCCCTGCTATAGAGACTCTACTTACAGCCCGTCCCTGCTATAGAGACTCTACTTACAGCCCGTCCCGGCTATAGAGACTCTACATGAAGCCCATCCCTGCTATAGAGACTCTACCTATAGCCCATCCCTGCTATAGAGACTCTACATAAAGCCCATCCCTGCTATAGAGACTATACTTTACAGCCCATCCCTGCTATAGAGACTATACTTTACAGCCCATCCCTGCTATAGAGACTCTACATGAAGCCCATCCCTGCAATAGAGACTCTACCTATAGCCCATCCCTGCAATAGAGACTCAACCTATACTCCATCCCTGCAATAGAGACTCAACCTATACTCCATCCCTGCAATAGAGACTCTACCTATAGTCCATTCCTGCAATAGAGACTCCACCTATAGTCCATCCCTGCAATAGAGATTCTACCTATAGCCCATATCTCCTATAAAGACTCTACCTATACCCCATCCCTGCAATAGAGACTCTTCCTATAGCCCATCCCTGCAATAGAGACTCTACCTATAGCCCATCCCTGCTATAGAGACTCTACCTATAGCCCATCCCTTCTATAGAGACTCTACTTACAGCCCATCCCTGCTATAGAGACTCTACCTATAGCCCATCCCTGCTATAGAGACTCTATCTATAGCCCATCCCTTCTATAGAGACTCTACTTACAGCCCATCCCTGCTATAGAGACTCTACTTACAGCCCGTCCCTGCTATAGAGACTCTACTTACAGCCCGTCCCGGCTATAGAGACTCTACATGAAGCCCATCCCTGCTATAGAGACTCTACCTATAGCCCATCCCTGCTATAGAGACTCTACATAAAGCCCATCCCTGCTATAGAGACTATACTTTACAGCCCATCCCTGCTATAGAGACTATACTTTACAGCCCATCCCTGCTATAGAGACTCTACATGAAGCCCATCCCTGCAATAGAGACTCTACCTATAGCCCATCCCTGCAATAGAGACTCAACCTATACTCCATCCCTGCAATAGAGACTCTACCTATAGTCCATTCCTGCAATAGAGACTCTACCTATAGTCCATCCCTGCAATAGAGATTCTACCTATAGCCCATATCTCCTATAAAGACTCTACCTATACCCCATCCCTGCAATAGAGACTCTTCCTATAGCCCATCCCTGCAATAGAGACTCTACCTATAGTCCATCCCTGCAATAGAGACTCTACCTATAGTCCATCCCTGCAATAGAGACTCTACCTATAGTCCATCCCTGCAATAGAGACTCTACCTATAGCCCATCCCTGCTATAAAGACTCTACCTATAGTCCATCCCTGCAATAGAGACTCTACCTATAGCCCATCCCTGCAATAGAGACTATACCTATAGCCCATCCCTCCTATAAAGAGTCTACCTATAGTCCATCCCTGCAATAGAGACTCTACCTATAGCCCATCCCTGCAATAGAGACTCTACCTATAGCCCATCCCTCCTATAAAGAGTCTACCTATAGCCCATCCCTCGTGTAGAGACTCTACTTAAAGCCCATCCCTGCTATAAAGACTCTACCTATAGTCCATCCCTGCAATAGAGACTCTACCTATAGCCCATCCCTGCAATAGAGACTCTACCTATAGCCCATCCCTGCTATAAAGACTCTACCTATAGTCCATCCCTGCAATAGAGACTCTACCTATAGCCCATCCCTGCAATAGAGACTCTACCTATAGCCCATCCCTGCTATAAAGACTCTACCTATAGCCCATCCCTGCTATAAAGACTCTACCTATAGTCCATCCCTGCAATAGAGACTCTACCTATAGCCCATCCCTGCAATAGAGACTCTACCTATAGCCCATCCCTGCTATAAAGACTCTACCTATAGCCCATCCCTGCAATAGAGACTCTACCTATAGCCCATCCCTGCTATAGAGACTCTACCTATACCCCATCCCTGCCATAGAGACTCTACCTATACCCCCATCCCTGCAATAGAGACTCTACCTATAGTCCATCCCTGCAATAGAGACTCTACCTATAGCCCATCCCTGCTATAGAGACTCTACCTATACCCCATCCCTGCAATAGAGACTCTACCTATACCCCATCCCTGCAATAGAGACTCTACCTATAGTCCATCCCTGCAATAGAGACTCTACCTATAGCCCATCCCTGCTATAAAGACTATACTTTACAGCCCATCCCTGCTATAGAGACTCTACCTATAGCCCATCCCTGCAATAGAGACTCTACCTATAGCCCATCCCTGCTATAGAGACTCTACCTATACCCCATCCCTGCAATAGAGACTCTACCTATAGCCCATCCCTGCTATAAAGACTCTACCTATACCCCACCCCTGCTATAGAGACTCTACCTATAGCCCATCCCTGCAATAGAGACTCTACCTATAGCCCATCCCTGCTATAGAGACTCTACCTATAGCCCATCCCTGCAATAGAGACTCTACCTATAGCCCATCCCTGCAATAGAGACTCTACATAAAGCCCATCCCTGCTATAGAGACTCTACCTATACCCCATCCCTGCAATAGAGACTCTACCTATAGCCCATCCCTGCTATAGAGACTCTACCTATAGCCCATCCCTCCTATAAAGACTCTACCTATAGCCCATCCCTCGTGTAGAGACTCTACTTAAAGCCCATCCCTGCTATAAAGACTCTACCTATAGTCCATCCCTGCAATAGAGACTCTACCTATAGCCCATCCCTGCTATAGAGACTCTACCTATACCCCATCCCTGCAATAGAGAATCTACCTATAGCCCATCCCTGCTATAGAGACTCTACATAAAGCCCATCCCTGCAATAGAGACTCTACCTATAGCCCATCCCTGCAATAGAGACTCAACCTATACTCCATCCCTGCAATAGAGACTCTACCTATAGTCCATCCTGCAATAGAGACTCTACCTATAGCCCATCCCTGCAATAGAGACTCTACCTATAGTCCATCCCTGCAATAGAGACTCTACCTATAGTCCATCCCTGCAATAGAGATTATACCTATAGCCCATCCCTCCTATAAAGACTCTACCTATACCCCATCCTTGCAATAGAGACTCTACCTATAGTCCATCCCTGCAATAGAGACTCTACCTATAGCCCATCCCTGCTATAAAGACTCTACCTATAGCCCATCCCTGCAATAGAGACTCTACCTATAGCCCATCCCTGCTATAGAGACTCTACATGAAGCCCATCCCTGCAATAGAGACTCTACCTATAGCCCATCCCTGCAATAGAGACTCTACCTATAGCCCATCCCTCCTATAAAGACTCTACCTATAGCCCATCCCTCGTGTAGAGACTCTACTTAAAGCCCATCCCTGCTATAAAGACTCTACCTATAGCCCATCCTTGCAATAGAGACTCTACCTATAGCCCATCCCTGCTATAAAGACTCTACCTATAGTCCATCCCTGCAATATAGACTCTACCTATAGCCCATCCCTGCAATAGAGACTCTACCTATAGCCTATCCCTGCAATAGAGACTCTACCTATAGCCCATCCCTGCTATAAAGACTATACCTATAGCCCATCCCTGCAATAGAGACTCTACCTATAGCCCATCCCTGCAATAGAGACTCTACCTATACCCCATCCCTGCAATAGAGACTCTACCTATAGCCCATCCCTGCTATAAAGACTACCTATAGCCCATCCCTGCAATAGAGACTCTACCTATAGCCAATCCCTGCTATAGAGACTCTACCTATACCCCATCCCTGCAATATAGACTCTACCTATAGCCCATCCCTGCTATAAAGACTCTACATGAAGCCCATCCCTGCAATAGAGACTCTACCTATAGCCCATCCCTGCAATAGAGACTCTACCTATAGCCCATCCCTCCTATAAAGACTCTACCTATAGCCCATCCCTCGTGTAGAGACTCTACTTAAAGCCCATCCCTGCTATAAAGACTCTACCTATAGTCCATCTCTGCAATAGAGACTCTACCTATAGCCCATCCTTGCAATAGAGACTCTACCTATAGCCCATCCCTGCAATAAAGACTCTACCTATAGCCCATCCCTGCAATAGAGACTCTACCTATAGCCAATCCCTGCTATAGAGACTCTACCTATACCCCATCCCTGCAATATAGACTCTACCTATAGCCCATCCCTGCTATAAAGACTCTACCTATAGCCCATCCCTGCAATAGAGACTCTACCTATAGCCCATCCCTGCTATAGAGACTCTACCTATACCCCATCCCTGCAATATAGACTCTACCTACAGTCCATCCCTGCTATAGAGACTCTACCTATAGCCCATCCCTGCAATAGAGACTCTACCTATAGCCCATCCTTGCAATAGAGACTCTACCTATAGCCCATCCCTGCAATAGAGACTCTACCTTTTCCGTGCGTTTTTGCTTCAATGATCTCACTGATGCGTCCGGGGCCCACTCCATTCTGAGCAGTCAGTGTGAACTTGTACCAAGTGCCACACTTCAGGTTCTCCAGACGGTACGAGCGCTCGCTAGGGCTAATGGGAAAGCTGCCCCACTGCTCACTGTTGTCCTCTGAGTACTGCAGGATGTAGCCTAGAGAGAGAGAGAGAGAGAGAGAGAGAGAGAGAGAGAGAGAGAGAGAGAGCATAACTGTAAAATCTCTCCCAACACACTCCAAGTTAATCTAATAACCTAATAACTACATTACCCAGATAATCTCTCACAGTGCTGGCACAGCAGAGTGGAAGTATTTGAGCTCAGGTATGGGCTAAAGACTTATAAACATGCCAATGAAACTGATTAACATTACATGTAACAAGGCAGGACAACAGCACATGATCATAGCCAATATTTACTCTACACAAATAAAAGGAAATAAGGCACAGTATTGGGGGAAGTGCAATGACTAGACAATATACTATACTTTGACAAATACCATAGGAAATCACCCTGGACATCCCTTATGATCTCTGTTAAAAAGCCTGAGAGGCCAGAAGCGCAATGTTGTGTTCCAGTGATGACCAGCTATGATAAATCACCAGTGCTACTCCTTCTGTGATTGGGCTTTCTTCTTGACTGAGTGGTTTAATCTTCCACTTTAACTCACCTAATCTTCTTTGTTCCTTTTTAATCTATTCCCTCTCCACTGTTTTAGCACCTCACTCAGCGCAATTACTAAGCCTGTCTAAGATAATGAGAAGTGGGGGGACTTGTAAGATTATTTTGTTCACCCAATGTCCTAATAGGGTACCAGCCCTGTTACTGAAGTGCCATTGGTGTGTCTTAGTAGTTACCAGTGAATTTTTGAGGTGTCGTTGGAGTGCCCGAATGGAGGTCTACTTTTTCTCTTGTTGAAATGTCATTGGTTAGTGTGTCTGAATGGAGGTCTACTTTATCTCTTGTTGAAATGTCATTAGTTAGTGGGTGTGAATGGGGATATTTGTCTTGTTGAAGTGTCACTGGGGTATTGGAAAGGAGGTCTATGCCTTGTAGAGGTGTCTCTGCTGTGTCTAAATGGCCTAATGTCACTCACCTCTGATGGAGCTTCCTCCGTTGTCCCCAGGTATCCAGGACAGAGTGATTGATGTGGTGGTTGTCTTGGTAACTGTGAGGCGTGGTTGGTCTGGAGGAACTGTAGAACAAAAGGAATTATATTTCTAACAAAATCCATGACAACAAAGCATCTGTGCTACATCAAACTAGCCACAAAGTGTCCTCAGAAGAGCTAGGTAGAAAGGCAAATACAAATTAGTATTGGACAATTTTGGACAATTATCCTTGGGCATCTCTCTCTGTCTTACCTTGAACCTGCAGGTTGAGCGTGATCTCATCAGAGCCCCAGTTGTTGCTGGCCACACAGCTGTAGTTCCCAGAGTCCTCTGCTTTCACCGTTCGGATGATGAAGCTACCGTTGCTATGGACACTGCGGCGTCCATCAATCAGAACAGGGGCAGGTGTACCATTGCTGTTGAGAGGTAGAGTTGACCAGATGATGTTCAGTACAGTACGTAAAAACGTAATTACGATTTTGACATACCTGCATTGTGCTGAATCATGTGACAGATAGGCCTTGACCATAGAGATGTATAGAGATCATTTCTTGGAAATTACCTGATTTTGCAATGACATTTGCCATTGAAGGCTTCCATCATTTTAAAGTAGTCAACTGGGTGGGGATTCCTATGGGTTGGGAGCGATCAGCCAATGATCAGAGCATTGTCTTCCTCTTCAAATTGGTTTGCATAGTTTGTAAATGTCTTAAAGCTATACGACCGCCCTAGTTTGTAAATGGCTTAAAGCTATATGACCGCCATTTAGTGGCCATAATAAATGAATGACAATATTTGGTTCAAGACTCCAGCACTGCAAATGGCGGTAAGTCACCAATATTAGACTTTTTTCATACATCAAAAGAAGAAGATGTAAATAGCCTCAATGGCGCTGCCAATGATGTCACAGATGCCATAATGGTACAGATACAACGTTGTGATCTCTATACAGCTCTATGGCTTGACTTACTTTCCCTTCAGCCACTTGATGGTGGGTGGTGGATCTCCGACCGCCTTGCAGGGCAGAATGATGTCCTTCATCCAGGGTGTAGTCACTGTTCCGTTGAACGTCAGGATCCTGGCAGGAGCTAGGGGGGTTACACACATGCATCCCTGTGACTTTACCATTCTATTCCAATGGATAACAATGATGAATAATAACAGAATGCAAGCAATATCCTAGATGTCATATCAATCAAAATCATACTGCAATCACTAATATTTCAGAAACATCTGTTTTGATTCCCAACGTTCAATAGTTACGCTGTTACACAGGCAGCCCGTACCTTTGGCCCGAGGTTCCACTGTGATGGTCTCACTGCTGTTGCCTCGCCCAGCGGCTGTCACGGCAACCACCCAGATGCTGTACTTCCTGTTGCGGGCCAGGTTTGGCACTCTGTAGAAATACACATCAGGAGAAGCCTCAAACTCACTCATCACCTGGAGAGAGGGAGGGAGAAAGGGAAGGGGGTTACACGTCTATGCATTTATCATACAACTTGAACAGAGGAGTAATCTCCATGAGCTTTCTCTCTCCCTACAGGACTTTCTAATACAGCCCAGAATGGGAGGACTGGAGGCAGTGTTGTAATGGGCATTCAAGGCTGCTGTGAGAGCTGTGTTAATAATAATAGAGCTCCGTACCGTGGGGTGCAGGTTGGAACAGAAGACAATGTACTTCCTGATGATGCCGTTGAGTTTGAGAGGAGGGAGCCAGGACACAAACACCACGGAGCTGGTGGCGGCTGCACTCTTAACCCCCGCTGGAGGCCCAGGGACTAGAGGGAGGAAGGAGGGGCATATTATGCTAAACATACATATATACTGTATATATGAATAGAAACAGTGAAGATGGGCTTATATGGCCTTATTGCAGATAGTTCTTTATTACGTGCATAGCTTGAACTTATGCAGGAATCATGCTTTGATGTCAATGTGAAAGCAATGATCCACATCTATGCCAAGTGTATCTCAAGCCAGGATTTGTATCTCACCGTCTTCCTTGGTCCGGGTGAAGATCTGCTCACTGCGCACCCCGTCCCCGGCCCGGGTGAAGGCCAGAACCTGGATGCTGTAGTTGGTGTATTTCTCCAGACCATCCAGTTCCAGAGAGGGGTAGGAGGTGGTCACGTTCCTGATCTCTCCCAACTCTGTCAATGTCACACAACGGTTACAAACAACCTTTTATCACTCACTCTCATGCCATATCAAATTAAGTCTATGATCCAGTGTGACAGCATTATGAGAAAATAACTACAGTGACCACAATAATACAATAAACCTAGAACCAGAGGCGGAATAAGTACTCAATTGTCATACATGAGTAAAAGTAAAGATACCTTAATATAAAATGACTCAAGTAAAAGTGAAAGTAACCCAGTAAAATAGTACTTGAGTAAAAGTATAGATACCCCCAAAAACGACTTAAGTAGTATTTTAAAGTATTTTTAATGAAGTACTTTACACCACTGCCTAGGACCACACTGCAAACTACCATACAAGACGATGCACATACACAGTAAGCTACTGTGATTTTTGACCGAGGTAGTATCTGTGATATAGTAATGACTGAGTACTGGCAGTAGTGCTCTGTCTGCTGTGTCTCCTGTGTCCTTGACTGAGTGTCCTTGTAGACATAACTGAAGCAGTGACCCTCAGTGAGTTACTGCATCTTGTGAATTATTGATGGAGCCCCGAGAGGCTGCAGGCTGGATCCCATCCACAGGGCCTGGGAGCAGAGTGTTAGCTCTGGGTGCTGCCCCCTCTCACGCCCTGTGGTACCTCCATCCAAATAACCCAACTCATCTAGAATGAAGCTACTAAACAACTAATTAACTACATTATATACAGAACAGGAACCCAATTTAAATGGATATGTGTCTATTGAGATATAATACTCATTGGATAGTTGATTTGTAAGTAAATCTAGAAGGGAACTAATTAGAACTAACTTGAATCAACACTCGCAGAATGAAATTGAGGAGAAAATGGCATCGTTGCTGAGATATTGCAAACATTCCACAAGGCACACCCATGATCTAGTGTTGCCTGTTGAGAAAACTACAAACTAAACCATAGCCTCACCTAGTGGCACAAATCTGTCAAGTACAAGATGAATGGCATGCTACATAGCAGTTAAAATAGAAAATGAAAGAATGGGCTAAAACCATGATGATCATAGTGCTCACACCACCAGTGGTCCGCTAAGTATTCTGAGCGCGTGTTAACAAGCCCCTACCTCCGTCTGGCAGGTTGGCCCAGTAGATGACTCTGTAGCCCTGCAGGTTTCCATTGAGGGCCTCTTTGGGCAGGGTCAACCAGGACAGAGAGATTACTTCTGGGGACTTGGCCATGGCCAGGACATTCTCAGGGGGACGCGAGGGGACTGTCAAGGGACAGGAGGGGAACCGAAGTTAGGACATGTGTAGACAATGGTACACTGAACAAATATATATATGCAACATGTAAGGTGTTGGTCCCATGTTTCATGAGCTGAAATAAAAATAAAAATAAAATGTTCCATATGGACAAAAAGCTTATTTCTCTCAAATGTTGTGCAAAAATGTGTTTATATCCCTGTTGGTGAGCATTTTTCCTTTGCCAAGATAATCCATCCACCTGACAGATGTGGCATATTAAGAAGCTGATAAACAGCATGATCATTATACAGGTGCACCTTTTGCTGGGGACAATAAAATCCACTCTAAAATGTGCAGTGTCGTCACACAACACAATGCCACATATGTCTCAAGTTTTGAGGGAGTGTGCAATTGGCTGCAGGAATGTCCACCAGAGCTGTTGCAAGAGAATTGAATGTCCATTTATCCACCATAACCCAACTCCAACCTAGTTTTAGAGATTTTGGCAGAACGTCCAATTGACCTTACAACCGCAGACCACATGTAACCACATCAGGCTTCCTGCAGGATCGTCTGAGACCAGCTACCCGGACAGTTGATGAAACTGTGGGTTTGAACATCCGAATAAAAACTACGCAAACTGTCTGAAACCATTTCAGGGAAGCTCATCTGCATGCTTTTCGTACTAACCAGGGTCTTGACCTGACTGCAGTTCGGCATCGTAACCGACTTCAGTGGGCAAATGCTCACCTTCGATGGCCACTGGCATGCTGTAGAAGTGTGTTCTTCCCGGATTAATCCCAGTTTCAACTGTACGGGGTAGATGGCAGACAGCGTGTATTGTGTTGTGTGAGGGATAGGTTTGTTGATGTCAACTTTATGAACAGAGTGCCCCATGGTGGCAGTGGGGATGTGATATGGGCTACGGACAACGAACACAATTGCATTTTATTGATGGCAATTTCAATGCACAGATATACAGTGACGAGATCCTGAGGCTCATTGTCGTGCCATTAATCCGCTGCCATCACCTCATGTTTCAGCATTATAATGCACGGCCCCATGTCGTAAGAATCTGTACACAATTGCTGGAAGCTGAAAATGTCCCAGTTCTTCCATGGCCTGCATACTCACCAGACATGTCACCCATTGAGCATGTTTGGGATGCTCTGGATCGACGTGTACGACAGCGTATTCCAGTTCCCGCCAATATCCAGCAACTTCGCACAGCCATTGAAGAGGAGTGGGACAGCATTCCACAGGCAACAACAACCTGATCAAATCTATGCAATGTGTCGCACTGCATGAGGCAAATGGTGGTCACATGAGATACTGACTGGTTTTCTGATCCACGCCCTTCTTTTTTTAAGGTATCTGTGACCAAAAGATGCATATCTGTATTCCCAGTCATGTGAAATCCATAGATTAGTGCCGAAATGAATGTTAACTCAGTAAAATCTTTGACATTGTTGCACGTTGCGTTTATATTTTTGTTCAGACTAGGCTGCAATATCTCCTCCTACTGGCTTCTTACTGTATTAGTGATTTCACATCTTTTGGTTTGAGGTAATTGATCCAGAATATGGTAGTCTACCTACGGCAATTACATTTTCACACTGCAACATTCTCATGCTATTAAGAAGTAAACTAAACACAAACACACATCCCTACCCAACCCCACCCCTTAACCCCCTGATCTGTACTAACCATCCTCCAGTGTTTTGGTGATGACCTCCTGAGAGGAGGGGCCGGTGCCAGCACGGTTAGCTGCCTGCACCACCACCCCATACTCAGTGAACTTCCTCAGGTTGTCCAGGGTGATGCTCTCGCTGCTCTCCCCTGTGGTGTCCATGCTGATGATGTTAAACTGGAAGCTGCCTCCAGAGCTGTACTCTCTGTAACCCACCTGGTAGCCCCGGATCACCCCATTCTGAAGGTGCTTGTGGGGGGCCTGAGGAGGAGGAAGAGGATGGGGGACAACGACAATATGTTAAAATGCTGCAAAATATGTTCAAATGCTGCCATCCTTTTGCTTATAATTAGGGTAACACGTTTGGTCAAATGCTCTGCATTACTATTGTCATATCATACGATCAGACTGTACATAGACATCGATAGAAACAGGAAAATAGCTCTGTTTAACACCATGAGGACACAGTACCTTCCAGGTGACTTTGATGCTTTGTGGAGAGGTGGCCTCCAGTTGTACTTCTTGTGGAGGGCCATCGGGGGCTGTGGAACAGGTGTAATATTAACACAAAATACTCTTATGAGACATTCAGTTGACTGTTGCAGAGATGATTGAGAAAGCAAGACATTTCATAGGCTCCTTTTTTCTGGTTGGTGCGTGGCGCGTGAACTAAGTCGACCAGACCTGCTATCGCATTGATGCCTATGGGAGAGCCACCCCTTAAGTAGACCAGAACTGTGAAACAAAAATGCAATGGTAAAGGTCCTTTTTTAATCATTTTTATAACCCACCATCATTGACTGAGTCAATTCAGACATTAATTATTTTGAGTAAATATCTCACTAGATGGTGCTACAACGCTAGGAATCTCTTTGCTCTAGTTATAAACGAGCGATGGACCTTTACTGTATTCAAGAAAATATCATAATTGAAAACAACACGCATCCTTTGCTAAAAATCTGAAGACCAACAGAATATGTGTCAAACTGGTTTGGAACATAACTACATTATGTTTTGACCCAGTGAAGGACAGATCTGTGTGGGCCGACCTGCTTCGTCAGTGGTGATGGTGAGCTCGTTGCTAGTGTCGCTCTTGCCGATGTTGTTCTTGGCGAATATGCGGATGTTGTAGGTGGAGGAGGGGTGCAGCTCTATAATGGTGGCCTGGTTCAGCTGGGGGGACACATCTTTGGTTATCTGGGCTGAATTCCACGAGGCTAGGGGGGGCCAAACACAATGAACCTATTAGCATATCTGTATGACATGACAACCAACAACAAACAAGTTAGCTAATGCAAAAAAACGATTTAGTTATAACTATGTCATATGCAATTTCATGTGGATTTCTCACATTATTCCATAGGCCTTTGTGCCAGCCCTACCTGACTTGTTCTTGCACTCGATGTCATATCCTGTGATGGGGCTGTTTCCGTCAAAGCCCATGGTCCAGCGGAGGGCAATGGTCCGGTCTCTGACCTCTCGGATCTCCACCTCGGGAGGGTCCGGAGGTTCTAAAAGGGTTTAAAACCACACACACACACACACACACACACACACACAGATTAGATAGAGAGGTTTATCTGTTCACTTAGTTGACCTGACCAGGAGGAAACAAACTGCAGGCTCAAGTTAACTAAGGCCGAGAGATATTAGCTGATGTGGTCAGGAGAAACTTACAGTAGCAACAAAAAGGTACCACAATGGAGAAACAGCTTAAGAAGCAGGAGCTGAAGCCAGGAGTTTACCTTGTACTGTTAACTGAATGATCCCTCTGTCTTCACCATAGGAGTTGATGGCATGGCAGGAGAAGAATCCAGAATCTTCCCGAACAGTGGGCAAAATCTGAGGAGAGGTCAACATAGTTTTCAACCAGGCAACATCTCCATAATACACCAAAACAGTTTGGTATTCAACAGATCATAACCTCTGGTTATTTTATAGGCTACACAAAATGTCCAATGTCAATCACTGCAAGCACAAACACTACTACGATCATTCATGCTATATTGAGAACGTACTACACTAATAATACACATCACCCCCATTTGAGGTGGAGGCCTCAGGCGCACCTTCAGAGTGGAGATGACCTCGTCAGCCACCTCTTTGACCACGACGGTGTAGCGGCTGGTCTCTGGGTTGATGATGCGTTCCTCCTTTTCCCAGCGCACCATGATGGGCTTCTCCCCATGGGCCGTGCAGCTCATCTCTTTCTGCTGGCCCACCGTGGCCATGGTGGTGTTGGGGTACGACGTGATCATGGCCGGAACTGAGAGAGAGGGTGAGAGGAGAGAAAGCGAAAAAGGGAGAGAGTGAAGCAGAGGTTGGAACGTCTAACTTAACAGAGGCTCATACATTCTCCTTTAACTGTCCTCTGCCACCCTAAAGCCTAAAGGAGTACTCATTCCCAACATCACGGCTGAGAATAGTCAACTATGGAAAGTCATGAACTCCTATCTAGATCTCCCTGGTTCCCACAATGCATTGACCACTAATGGTTCAAAAACAGGCCTTCAGCAATCAAACAGACAACAACTGTTTACGTGTTGTTCCTGAGGTAGGGCGTCTCAGGCAGAGACAGAGACAGAGACAGAAACAGAGACAGAGACAGGGTGCTACAGAGCAGAGGAAAGCTGTGACTAGTCTGAACTCCCCGCGGTGTGTGTAGAGCTCGTCTGGCATTGCGGCACTACGACGCACCACGCTTATTAGCAGCGGTGCTGTGTGTGTGTGTGTGTGTGTCTGTGTGTGTGTGTATTTGGGGAAATACCCCAGTTCTGCTATAAACAGCTGCAGGTGTCCTCTACTACAGTACAGACACACAACACAGTCCTGTACTGTCTCACATAGGTTTGTGTAGATCACAGTTACATTGAAAACCTTGATGATATAACCTGCTGTACTGATATCTCATACAAATGCCGCACATACTGTATGTACAGTGCACTGTTGCTGATGTTTCAGAGAGGAATGGACTTCAAGGCAGACAAAATAATGTACTGTATATGAATGTGTAGGTACATACGGCATGTCTACTGTACGTGTTTAACAAGATCATATATACAGTACATCCTACTGACTAAGACAATGGGATACGTCTGGGGGCTGGTGCTCTAGCCATTCTCCTCCGTGTGTCTGTCTGTCTGTGTGTGTCTGTCTGTGTCTGTTAAAGGAGCTGTTTCTCCAGGAACTAAGTGGGTAGTACGAGCAGAGAGGACTCATGACAAGTCTCAGAAACACTGTCTGAGAGGATGTTCCCCTGCAGCAGTGTAACTGTGATCTCTCTCCTCTCTCTCCTATCCCACCAGGATGGCTATGATTTAATGATGAGAGCCCACTTTGATTATTCATACACAGCAGACAAGACTACTCCTCTGGCCCCACTGCTGTCTCACTACCCCTCCACACACACTCAGAACCTCGACCTCTCCTCTGTCTTCTACACACACAGTCACACACCAACACAGAACACACACACATCTACACAAGAAGGCAACACTCACACGGAACACACATACACACCCACACAAATTCTGAAAAACAGAGAAACACATGCAGCAAAAACAAGCCACACATAATCCCAGGTGACACACTCTCTCCATCTCCCTCGTTCTCTCTGCACCACCCCGTTTGAGGTTCACGGTGCAGAGGAGGGGTTTGTGTGTGTGTGTGTGTGTGTGTATGTGTGTGTATGTGTGTGTGTGTGTGTAGGAGGGGGTGTGGCTCCGCTAGCTGACAGCCCCTCTCTGACATGATTGAATGTGTCACACTAAGGTCTGCCAACATTTAAGCCTCATCTCTTATTCACTCTCAAACTACGCCAAAGAACGCTGATTTATTTTGCATGACAACTATGAATTTTAAGTGAGGCACATTAAAATATCCTCCTCAGCCTTCTCTAAATGTTATTGCTCCTTAACAGGGGTAGTTTCTCCGTACATCTGAGGCAGCAGGCAGCGCCGTGGCAGGCGGCGTCAGCAGGAGACCTGCCTGATGTTTTCCTACTCCTGGCCCCGCGAGACGGAGGGCATGCCTTGATGAGCGCTCCGCCTTTGAGGAGAGGAGGGAAGAGGGGGAGCTAGAGGAGGAGGGGGGGACGCAGAATAGAAGAAGAATCCTAATGCTGACGTACCTTTCAAACAACACAGGCATAGGATCTGCTATTGTCATCACACACGTGGCTCTGGTACAGAACCCAGCTCCTCCACTGTGTGATCAGCACAGTTCCACCTGATCAAATTTCAGGGAAATGTCTGTCTGCTCTGGCTGCTTGTTAAAGCTACAGAGACTGGCTGCTCTGTGCTGTGTGCTTCCACAGTGTCATACTCAGTTTGCTGTGACACTCCCAATACTGATCCAGTAAAGGCCTCAGGTGTCAAAGATGACATAGAACAAACAGGCAGCTCAAGGTGTTCTCCATCTTAAACCATCCTCACAACAACCTGAGACTTGTTAAAGAAGGTTGTGGGGACAACAAAAGGCTGCTCCCAGCCAGACTCCTCTCTCCTCCCTACATTCACAACACAACCCTCAGTAGCCCCCCAGGCTACCAGTATTCTTTTTGATGGCCCATAATTGCTTGGTTGATGTATATTTTTTAATATCCAGCGATGTAACAGAGCCTGGTAATAATGTGCAGGAGGGAGAGACAGAGAGAGGGAGGGAGAGACA